>NC_136635.1:7450083-7532583 GCF_949748355.1 Melanostigma gelatinosum | reverse complement strand
AATACAAATATCTGAATTTAAAGACGTGTTCTTGTGCTTTAGGAAACTGTGACCGGCATTTCGCCCTGTTTTCAAACATTTCATAATCCAATTGGTAAATCAATTGTTGGAACCATTTTCGTAATGATAATCAGCTTCAGCTCTGGTTCAAATTATTTTAAAGCAAAGGCTTCAAAAGAGTTCGATAAGGAGCTGATTTTATTGAAGGATGTGTCCACTAAATATATCTCAATTACACAAAGTATGCAAGAAACTGAATATGAGCTTACATAAAATGCACTCAAGTTCACATATGGCATTCAGTGCATTGCACATGTGAAAGGCTTTTTCTCATGGCGGAACACTTCCTCTACCTTGTGCCCAGCATCGCTTTCAGTCAGGGCAACATACGAATGTGTTTGTGCATGCTCTTTTTAAATGAAGTAAATGTGTCTCTGTGAATGTGACCTCCATTAGGAGCAGCTGAGGAGATCCATCTCGGGCCAGTTTGTTTTCCAGAGAGGAGCAGCGATGGCGGACGGCCCTTGATTTATTAGAACCATGAGCCGAGTGACCGTGATGAAGTGCATTTTCCATTTTAAAAAAAAAGAAGAAAAAAAGAACACCACAGCTTCATCTGGAGAAGGGAGGAAGAACGCTTCAAGAGAGGAGGAGCACAGGCGAGGATGGGCTGATGACAGAGCAGACCGCCGAGCTGCAATAATCACAAAGACGGAATAGGAGACTGTTTTTGGTGTATCCAATTTGAGATATATTACTTTTATGTTCCAAAACCTAAAGGTTAGGATGAGCGTGGCTGCTGGGTGGAAAAGAAAGAAGGGGGTACGCAGGAGGAGAGAAAGTAAACGATTTGGAGACGGAGAAAAATATGTTTTTTAGACGGGACATTGATATTAGACATTTAATCCTGTGTGAAGTTGTTAACATAGAGTAATGCCTCATACGTAAGCGGGAAAAGATTTTGGGACGGCCGGTGCCAAACCTTGCAATCATGCAAGGGTTGTGTCATGAAAGCAGGGTTTTACCACTGCACGGGCATTAGGGGATATTGCTTCTTTTTTTTTTTAAGTGTGTCCGCCGTTATTAAATCTAAAAACATCTCAAATAAAATGAAACTGAACACCCCCATGGATGTGTTCCGTGTGCGCTGCGTGCCTTCAGATGGAGCGTACCGAACGGCCTCCCATCCCGCGGAAGTGATGGAGTGTTTCTTAAATGAAAATACACCTGTCTTTCGGACAAATATGTGCCACTAATTACCTGTCTAACCTAAATCTCTGGGCGCCAGATGTTGCTAAAACACAGCGAGACAGAGACAAATTGCGGCATGCTGTCGGAGGCCCCGCACGTAAATATAGTCGGGGCTTAAATCATCTTTTCCTTGACCCTGTTAGAGAAGTTGCTCAATGTGATTTTGGGAGTGTGCGGCACCTGTAGGAAAAAAACTAATTGTAAAGATAGGGCAGAGTGTCACATAATCCCTCCCTCTCTCTCTCCCTTCAGCCGGGCCATAAGAAGGATTACATTTTGATCTGTATCCTTGCTTCCAATTCAGATTTCTATTTCAGTTATGTTGCCTCCCCATCTCCTCCTCCTCCTCCTCCTCCTCTTTTTCTCCTGTCTCGGGCCAGATGAGAAGAGATGGACAAAAACTGCAGCTTGATGACTTGTGCAAAGTGATGAAGACTTTTCAAAGCTAGATTCGTAGAGGACGCTGAAAAACTTTCCAGGTCGAAGTTACAGTAACCCAATGAGAAGCCCTTTCATACAGCGCTACCACTCTCGATGCACCCTCCTTTTCCTCATCTTCATTATCCTTTGATTTTAGGGTTCAAAACACCTTTTAATGCACTTTCACATTAAATAAACAGAGCAATAATGCACAAACCAAAATAAGACGAGGTCCTTATTCACAGAGCATCTCCTGGAAGCAAAATGAAATTGTGCCAAAACTTTTTTACACCAAATTAAATCAACAGAGCGCTGCTACATGTTACATTCCTGCCAATTAACAAAACTTTGCGTCAAAATAAGACTTTTAATAAGATTCCTTCTCACCTGAATTCAGTGTGTTGTTGACATTCTTGACAGTATATTACTGTTCTACTCTGGACTGCAGCTGCAACATTCAGGAAAGTTTTTTTGGAGGCTGCCATTAACCATTAAAGGGCGCGCACAGCGGCATGACAACGCCCTAAAAAGTGAAGCCGAGCCGTCTCGATCGCCCCCCGGCTGGCTGGCTGCTAGTTTAGGATTTGATATGCAGCGGAGTTTTCTATGAGAGCAGCGCACATTTTAAAACGTCAAAATAGCAGCCGATCACGTTCATATAATTGTGGGATTACTGAAAACCTGTAAGTTATTAAAGGGGATGAGCAGGCACAAGCTCAGGGGGGCCAAGGGGTCAGGAGGCCCCTGAGCCGGAGCCTTTGTGATGTCTGTGAGGCAAAGAGTTCAGTTAAAAGTAGGGATGTACCGATCACAATGTTTTCTCTGATCCAGATTCGACGCTGAGGTTTTATTTATTTTTATTGTATGTATGTATATATGTATAAATGCATTCATGTAAAAATGAATACAGCGGCTGTGGCAGCTTTGGAAGGGATTTACGCAGCCTTTCTTTTCAGCGTGAAGAAAATACTGAAGTTCAGGTACAGTTTCCAGCAGTGCAGTTTTCATCGTTAACCTGTGAGAACCTTTGTCAAACGTAGGGCGGCTACTGCTTCAGTAGGAAAGGGGGCCCTTTGTGTTTTCTGCACCGAGGGGACTCATTCCCTCCAGATCCGTCCTTGGTCTCATGCTTCGTAGTTTCAGTTGCTTGCTTGTGTTGCTCTGAAAACTCACGTCAGACCTGCTGTCAAGAAAATTCTCAGATTCCAAAGATGTTCTCCTACATGAGGTTTATGTTAGATTGCTCAGCCATTGTACAGACTGAATAGAAACATCAGTCCTGATGTTGCCAAGCATCTACTCTGTCTTCGAGCCAGAAACTGAATCACTTCCCTGACCTCTGACCTCACGATGGATGGGGTCAGAGAAAACCTCTACTCCACTACTTAATGTGAGGCCCGGCTGTTCTTCGAACATGTGTCAGATACCCCGTAAAGCTGTCAGGGCTCTCTATGTCTGCGTTAATACCCCCTGCACATTTTTCCCGTGCACTCAGCAAAACAAGTGCCTCCGATTCTTCTTCGTCTCTCCCCTTAAATCCCCTCTTCCCTTCCCTCCGTGCCAGCGTCTCCCTCTCTTTCCCCGACCGTCCGTATTTGAATTAGAAGTGAAGGGGTAATAATAATAGGGGCACCACAAACAGCCGCGTTCGGCCTTTCCTTAAAGGACAGGATAATGAGACGGAGTATCTATTTGCACAGCGTAATGTGTGTGTCTCCAGACGCCGTTAAAAGACACGTGGACCTCTCTTGCGCTCTCTCTCTTTCAGCCCGCTCAGCGGTTCGGGAAGGGTAGAGGATCTCAGGGAGCTGTGTTTTTCAACGCCTCCTTTTCCCCACCCACTTCCACTAAACTGCCCCTTCTAGCAGTAGAGGAACTCTGGAGATTCAGGTGGAGGTTTCTGGGTGGGTGTAAAGTGTAAAGTCATTGGAGCAGCCGCATGCCAGTCTTAATCACAGATAACCAATATGCAGCAAAGGTAAATATGTCCATTAAAGAGCCCCCCCCAGAGGCGGGATTATAAGCGACCAGCAGCCTATGAAATGCAGATTCCCCCCTTTCAGAATGCTACACACACCGCTCTCCTGTGTGATATCAGCCATGAGCGCTCATTCTAATTATTTGGGCAAATGTACTAATGAGCTATCAGGTACCCCCCCTCACACCCTCACCCCCTCCATCCTCACTTATCTTCCTCCCCTGACATCTTTTGTATTCAAAATAGGTTCCCAGCATGGTTGGAATTTTTCAGGCCATCAGCAAATATTTACCAGTTCCATCTCATTATGTTCCGAGCTAAAATGCTGGCTGTGAATATCTTAAGGCCCCTGGTACGCGGCATCTAAACTTTGCCTTGACCTTTTACTGCTGGCCGCCCGCGCTGCCAATGTAGCTACAGTTTCAGTATGTGGGCACGCATGCACGGGCGGCCCACGCATACACGCTCACGCGTTATCTGTGTCATCGTGTCTCAGTGTGCTGTTTTCACTGTGGACTTAAGACTAAAGCAAAGTGATGATTATGCATATGCACCTTTCCTCTGCATGGTTTAGCCTCACTGCCCCTGCCTCCTGCTCTGATCAATCCATTAACTTACATCCTGTTGTGTGTATATATATATATATATACGTACACATATATCTGGTTTAGCACGACATACGGAAATGCTGACGACTCCTATTTCTTTTGCTTTGGCGATTAGCAACTTGGTGCTTGTCAATACACAGTAATGAATGAGCCAGATAAATGCAATTTGGGGGCATAATCATTTTTTTGTGATAGTTTGATATTGCTGGTCTGCATTTTTGCTTAAAAAGCAAAGTGATTAATCAATAATTAATTTTGAAGCAGGGGCACTGATAGAGGCGAAACGATGAAAACATTTGCCATAAATCTGCACTTTATTGCCGCGGCTATTGAAGGATTCGCGGCAAGTATGTTGTGAGCATTTTTCTGTATGGTTCGCAAAATGACTGAGAGAAAATATTCACGTGTCTTATTTACTGCCAAATGTATTTTAATGCGAGGGATATTTGTGTACTTATCAATTTGATTTCAGCAGGGGAGCTCATCTCGGCAGAGTCTGATGGTGGTAAGTCAGCCGGAGGATCACAGAAGTGAGGGTGCCTTGGATGTTAGAATATAATCCTCTTTCCTGAAGGCTTTTGGGACCACGTCCTGTATTCTTTGTGACTACTTAATGTATGAACTGGATGTCACTTTGCAGGTGCTCATCCACATGTTTGTGGTGCGTTGTCCCTTAACATTGGACCTTAATGTGCTATTTAAGGCCTCAACATACCTCCATTGAAGGAAAATGTGCTCATTCACTTTTCTTGCCAAGATTGACAACACTCTGTTATTTGTGAGTTAAATATGAAGTGTTAGGAGACTGTTAACCTAGCTTAGCATCAAGACTAGAAGCAGGGGGAAATGTAAAAATGACAAGTTTACTATTTTACGTCTGTCCAAGAAAGTCCGACACAAGTCTGCCACACAACCTCCGTAAAACTACATCTAGCTTGTATGGATTAAACAAACTAGATATAACAGGCTCAATAGTGAGCATTAGCGGCGCTGCCCTACAACACTCACTGTCAACTCGTCAAATACCGACACTATGCCAGTAGTTACATGGATAGTGTATTTTCAAAATAAACTGCCCTGCTTACAGAAAATGGACGGTTTCTTCTCGTAACATGCATTCAGTGTAATTTTGAAATAAACTTTTGTGCTCACAGGAAATGCAGTTTGCGCTCTTTAGATGCAATCAGCGTCTTTTCAAAATAAAGTCCCATATAGGTTTACTCAGTTGTTAGATTTACCTGGTTAGGTTTAGGAAACGTATGTAGGCTGCGTTAGTTAAGTAGGTAAGTTATGTAACAAAAGTACGGTAAAAAAACTACTTGGTTTTACACAGGACACAAAACAGCAATCTCGTGGGTGAAACGTGTGTGCACGTTTGTTTGAATCACCCATCCACCCCAACCCCCCGAAGCAGACTTTCTCACTCTTTACACTACGACGATAATATTTTTTTCTTCTTTATTTGAGAACAATAAGAAGTGGCCATTAAATCACAAAAGGCAGAGAACCCCTGGTATAGATCTCATCATCAAACTCTCAGCAAGAAAGCAAATACATAGAAATATTCTTTGAACATTAAACACAACTTACACAACATCTAATTGCATTGACAATCTGTGCTTATTGTAATACCCTTCTCCAATATTTTACATACATCTAATACCAACCCTGATCTTCAGCAGCTTATCGTCCTGCTTTTATGAAGGCATCTCTGACTCAGAATCCAGAGTTATGAAACAAAAAAGGGTTTTAGCCCCACAAATATCCCTCTACATCATCATAGATGTATAGAGGTGTGTGTAAGTGTGTGTGTGTGCGTGTGTTTAAAGGAGACAATGGTGTGAATTTAAAGACAATGCTGTGTGCTTGCCAGGGCTTTGATGGCGAGCCAAGCGCCATCGTTCCCAGAGGTATTTACCCCCGTCTCTTCCTACCACATTGTTAAACACTACCTCTGTACGTTTTTATAACACCATTGTTAAGCTCAATAGATTTTTATTTGGCTGCTTTCCTCCTCCCTCCCTCCCTCCCTCGCCCCCCTTCCCCGTACTCTCTCTCTCTCCCTCTCTCCGGCTAGCTGTGTTTGTGTGTTTGCGTTGCCCCGTCCTTTCACCTGGAAGTGTCTCGGTGTGTATTTATAGTTCCTTAGACAGCAGACTTGGACAAGACCAAACATCCTCTTCCTCTCTGGAAGTCGCAGAGACTGCAACGGCAAAAATGTTGACTCTAAGATGTCTTCTGTCTCATCTTAACACAGCTTTGGTTTGTGTGTGTGTTTGTGAGAGACACTCTATTACTATTTTACCTAAATTATATCCTTTATTAAAAATAATAAATAAATCTATCTCGTTTTTTTCTTCTTTTTTTCAACGTAATTCCATTAAACGTTTGTTTTATTCATACTTTTTTCTTATCTATAAAATGTATGTATATATATATATATATAAACAAAACGTTAGAAGGTACAGGCTATCCTGTGAAAAACCTACTGCTGTGTTCACATTGCTCTAATGTCACCAACAACCAGCCACAGAAATGGCCTCTGAAAAGGTGCAGTTCTGCTTTACTTTTACTCACATCAACGCATGCACGTGTTCTCTGTCTCCTATTAAACACATGTAAACTGAGACACACTTACTCAGTGATGGGGGGCATTAGCTAATAGTTAGTTTAGATCACTAAATTTCTCAGGTCATGTTGCCGGCTGCCATTGCGTTTACAGAGCCGGTCCTGACCCGTGAACCATGTAAAGCATTTGTCGTCGCCACACAGTCACACCTGACACCCCAGTGCTCCCATTACAACCCTCCCTCCATCAGAGCGGTTTGCTCCATCTGCCGGTCTAAGGATAAGTAGACCTATGCAGAACAGAATGCTGTCTGAACAAACACGATCGAATAGAGTATTTTCTATAAAATATAAGAGAAGTGAAAATTAACAATAATAAGAAATTGCTGAAAATATAGCACTGAGCTTTGGCATGCTGCCTGGTATTTAGTCCTCGACTGAGAGACTATATAATCATCGTCTTGTTTTTAAACTACGTGTGTCTATGAGGAGAGCCATCCCGCCCATATCATGCATGGGCATGATCGAATGACAAAAGTCACATATAAAAGACGAAGAAGTATAACCACGACGTATGCTGCGCGAACACCAAACGCGGCGCGAATTATTCACGCGAGTAAATTACAAACAAAGTATATGCACAGAATTCGAGTCAAACGGCCCAAACGCGTGAGTTTCTCAACTTCTGCGAAAAAATGGCGTGATGCTGCGGCGCGATAGCCTATCAGCGTTGAGATGTTTCTCCTATCATCACTGACTTCCTGCCGTCAATCAGGAAATAAATCCTGTAGCCGTCTGTCTTCACCCAGAGCTCTACGATACCTCATATCAACAGAGACCGGACCAAACTATGTGTATACATGTGTGTGTATGTAAACATTGCGGAGAGAACTAACTAAACATGAATTCAGACTTTTTACAAATCGGCATCATTACGTAGTTATTTCGGAGTCCCTTTTTGTCAGTTTATTGCCGTTAAATCACAACTAAATCAGTTTATTTTGTGTTCTTACAGCTGTAGTAAACAGCGACCGGTGGCTCGCTAGACACAGTGAATACAGCTCGATACAATCCACGGAGCTCCTCTGGACTATGTTATGAACCCAGACATGACGGCGTTTCGTTTCCCGGGATATCTGAGACTTCCACAACACGTACTAAGCAGAAATAGAGGTTATTTTTTTCCATGGTTGATGGCGGACAGTTGAGGGGCTTTCAGGGCGATAAGCCCCGCCCCCTCTCCGGCGCGTCCAGCACGATTCACGCAAATTAACACAAATAGTCCTCGGCGAGACCGGCGGCGTGAATGGCGCGAATTACGCGACGCGAATTGTTCCGTGGATTGTGAGAGGGCAATTTTTGTGACTTTGACTTGAGTTTAGGTTTTATACAGTTTATGGTACAATTAAAGAGATCTGTGATTATTACTTTTAATGCGTCTCGTATTCTCATTACATTTGCCCTTTTTAGGTTCAAGCCAGACTTTGTGTCACTTTTACGTCGCCCGCGTCGAAACACTCGATGGCTACTCGTCGAGCCGGTAACGGAGAGAGTTCAGGAGTGAGAGAGTGGAAGAATGGATAGATACGGGAGGAAGGAAAAAGAGAAGAAAGTGAGAAGGGGCTAAGGAGAAAGGCGGTTGTGCTTCAGCCATCTGTTGTGTATTCCACAGCAGCGGTAGAAGAAGGTGAAGTCTGTCCACATCTATCCTCTGGCTGCACATCACAGGCCCTGCCGTTGGCCCGGCGTTGGCCCCGCTGTCTGTGTGTGTGTGTGTGTGTGTGCGAGCGAAAATGTTTGTTTGCGTGTGTGTGTGTGCATTATGTGGCCAGCATCGACCCCAGACACGAGCTACTCTGGCTGATTTAATGAGAAGGGCTGGGTTGCCATGGCTAAGGCAGGCCCTGTCTCTTTCTCACACACACACACACACACACACACACACACACACACACACACACTGCTCGACATGCCCGTCCGATTCCCCACGGTCATGTCACTCCCCTCCAAAAAATCACACAATTGTCGAAACTCACACGGCTCTCCTGGAAAAAGTCACAGGGTGAAATATGAAAATGAAAACCAAAAAAAGAAGGCCCGTCCTGGAAGCATCACCACTTTCTGCAGTTCCCCATCTTTGCGGAATTTGGGAGAGCGTAGAATAGAATGGGGGGGGGGGGGGGGAATAACAAAAAAGAAAAATGCTAATGTAGGTGAATATGAGTGACTTGCCCGGTCTCTCGCCTGGCCAGCAAGTGTGGCAATGTTTTAATGATGCATCTGCTTGTGTCAAATGATTCTGGGCACATGGCTAAACCCAGGGCTGCTGGCCCCCTTTGATGTCACCGTGCACACACACACACACTCACACACGCACACATTCTCGAAAACGCTCACACAAGCACTCCCCCCCCCCCCACACACACACACCCTTTCACGTACTCCCATCAACACACACACTCCCATACAGCGATGTACCGGGCAGCGGTTCACTCGGGCCCCCTCTGGTGCTGTGGTGGCTGGTTTTAATGTCCCTGCCTAATGATCTGGCAAGCGTCGAAAGGTAAATGATAATTTGCTTTAAGTGGAGCCTTTAGGCGGAAAAGCCTTGTAGGGCTTAGCCGTCTCCCTGACATGACAGTGTTCAACACCAAGCAGCACCTCGACAGATTCCATTTCAAATACGATTTCCTGATGAGAATCCATCGGATCGACTCGCCGGACGGCGCTGACTGTTGCACGAACAGACATGCATCTGTATTTGTGTGTGTGTGTGTGTGTGTTCGTAATTCTGAGAGATCCTCCGTGAAGGCATCTAAGGGGACGATTGAAGACAATTCAGTTGGAGACGGACGGCGGCGGATGGACACAGCGAGAATTACCCACACAGCGACAGAGGAGAAAATCACTGTGTTTTTCATTTTCTTTATTTTAAAGGCTGTGAAAGCACATTCTGAGGAGACAGCGCATACATCCAGCCTTGGTGTCGTGTCTCTTTGTAGCAGAAATCTGTTTCAAATGAGTTTCTCATCACTGAAAAGGGGACTCATTATCACTTTTGTGTACTTCGTCCCTTTCCATTCTTCATCAGGCTTTGTAAGCACAAAAAAGTGCAAAAGCTGTTTTTTGTGTGTGTGTGTGTGTGTGTGTGTGTGTGTTGCCCGATTCTCCTCACTTGTAAATCAGCCAGGAGTTACTGATGTTATGAGCGGAGTGGAGAAACTGCTGAAACGTAAACGTCTTAATGCCACGGCCTGTTGGGATCGAGACAGCTCTCTTGTATTTTTTTATTGTTCTGTAAAACTAGAACTGATCACGCATTTGTTTGTCGTGCCAGACGCACAAAAGCTCCCCACCGTCTATTTTCAATCGGTCGGAGTACTTTTAACTCATTGACCACAAATCGCCAAAACGGAAAAGAAAAAATTCTCTCTCAATGAGACGCCCACCAAACACCGCCAACCACATTGCTCCGCCAACGAAGCGATCTCAGACGAGGACATGTGAAGTCAGTGTAACAGGAGCGGAGAACGGAGAGGGAGGTGAGAGTAAACATCAAAGGGAAGGTGAGGAAAAGAGACGACAGCTAAGTCAAACAGAAGGCAGTTTAGATCAGCGGGAAACGAGACGAGGAGGTGAGCGCTTGACAGCTGGCGATAACGCGTGGCTGCAGGGCGGATGTCTTGTCCCCTCTCCTCCCCTGACTCCTACTGTACTTTCATCCTTTTCCCCTTTTATTCATCCACTCTTCAACAAAAGTCTTCCTTCATCTACCCCTCCCACCCCGAAAAATGATCTGTATCCTCTCTCCACACCTCTTTCTCCACCGACTGAAATATTGCACATTGAGAATCATCTTTCACACATCCACACCTTCAACCTCTCAGCGGCTTTACCATTCTGTCTCTGCTGAAAAAAACAATGTCTTTGTAACACGGAATTTCACCTATTCGGCAACTTTGTTCTCTCATCGCCAAGCAGCAATCAGAGAGTCTGACTCCCCAGAACTGTAGTGATGTCGGCTGGTCTGCACAGGTTTAAACCAAATCTGTGCATTTAGGTCGGAAAGTTTTGTCATTTCCCACGAGTGGAATCGTCGCCACGCACGACAGCAGAAAAGAGTGCTTTGATGACGTATTTTTTGTAAGCCAACCCGGGAAGTTATCATCACACTGGTACCCTCGACTAAAAGCAGATGGGGTTTTTTAATCCCATTTTAATTTTGGATTACTGCAGAAAATAAGCTCTGCGGCAAACACAATTTACACGTTTTGTCCGGCGAGATAATCTTTGAAAATTAACACCACTTTTTTGAGTTTTGAAGCGTATGAATGCAATCGACAGAAGTGAGAAGCTATAAACGATCACATGACTTCACCTCACCACCGCTAAACTGAAGGAGGACTAGTTTTCGGAGTGTTGACATTTAAGATAGAATAAAATAATGTCATACAGACTAGCAATTTAAAGGCTAACTTTTTTTTACAACTTAAAAGTTTTCTTTTTGATTGTTCACGGTGCATTGTGTTTGTACGCCCTCTGGCGTTTCAGAGAATAATGCAGCGCATAGAGTATCAACACCTCCGCTGTGACGCCAAGTGTGAGTTTAAACAAAGAATTAACAGTTCAATAATTGAGTGCAGTAACTCAACTGTGCAACACTAGAGTTTACACTCAGTGTCGCACGGGCGTAGTAGCCTCTTTCAAACACTTGTTAACAACCACCTTTGCCACCTTTTATGTTGCTGTCCAATGATAAATAAAGAACAATAATAAACTCACAAAAGGTCAAAATGAAAAAAAATATTCTTACACCTAAAATGAAAAATACAACTGTAGGCTATACTCCTTCTGAATTCAAGTTTCTCTTTTAGCTAACACGGAGCTTAGACAGGCTTTATTGCCTCGTTTACTCATCAAAACTTGTCATTCAAACAGGAAAGAAACATTTTATTTTCCAAACATGTCTTGGTTCGTGTCTCCACTCTCCGATAATCAGCAAATCTGGTTTGGTCGAAATAAGTCCTTAATTCATGCATGTGAAAATATGCCGGCTCTACAAGCTGTTTCCCCCGCTGCATCTCTGTGCTGTGCGGCTCCCCGTGGAGCGGCTATCCCGGCGCAACGGCTTCTTGGCGAGCGGCTCTCACTCCTTCAGAGGTAAACTATTCAATTTGAAATGTACAGTGACAAAAATCGCCCCAAAATCGCCCTCCTGGTCCTGGTTGTCATTTCCTGTTCATCTTTGGGAGCCCGAGGAAGGTCTCCGGCACACATCTGTCCCAGGAGCAAAACTTCCAGGCATAGCAACACACTGCTAGCTCCTTTTGGTTTGTCTTCTGCAACAGCATCAAACAAGGCACCACAATCCGGTGGTTTACGCTCGGCAGCTCCGGTTCTGGAGTTTCCCCGTCAGCCATATCTTTCCGGCTGCAGCCTCGAGCGGCCTTCTCTTCGGCTGAATACGGCTGAATATCTGAGTCAACCAAAACACCTACACGGTCATATTAACACTGTAAATAGTCCTCGTCCATAACATCGTCTGCACCGATTTACTGGGATGACATTTTGGCAAGAAATGAGGACACGGATGTTTGTGAGCGGCGTTGCGCTGCTTCAGTGCTTCCTCCAGTGCTTCCTTTTTTAGAGTTACGCTTGCATAGGAAACACTGGACCATCCTTTACCAAAGGAAATGAGCGGCGGCAACATTTCAAGTGACTTACCATGAAAACTAATGATATGCCTGTCTTGCACAGGTTTAACAATTACTGTCATACAGTCATAAACTAATGGGATACATGTTGATGAATATGAATAGACATCGACAAACATTTAATTAAATATGTATATGTTGAATTCAAACATGTAACAAATAAGTAAAACAATAATACAAAATGAAATGTAAACAGGACATCCACCAAACTGTCAAAAAGAAGCATCAGTAAGAAACAACAAGCTAGGCCTACAAGATTCATTAAACTGTTAAAAACCTGAATTCAAACGAGCGGTTGAATCTATATTATTGCACGAAGGAAATATTGATATTGAACAGTTTCATTGATGTTGCACACGAGTGAATTGTCAGCTTGTACTGAAGCAGTGTTGATTGTTAAGTGTGACAGCTGCAGAAATGAAGGAGCTCCGGTTTCTGTCCTTCACACCACGAGTGAAGCAGCCTCTCACAAAAGAAGCTCTTTAAATAGCCTGCATGCAGCAGGGTGATACATTTCATGGGGCCATGTTTTAGTTGTGCTTTTTGTAGTCCTTCTCAGTTGTAGTTTCGCTACGAAACATAATTACGTAGTTTAGCGAAAGTGGAGTCGGATTCTCTGAGCTCCAATTCTCCATCACATCTTTCCTTGACCTCGCAACGTTTTCCATCGAGGTCAAGGAAAAGTGGTTAGGATGAGACGTTAGAAGTACATTTCTTTGACTTTTCGACCAGTTTTTCACACGAGCCTATACATCTAGCTCGGATACGTAGAGATAAGGTTCAAAATTGGCTAATTTTCAAAGCTTCAAAATTCACGAGTGGGATATTTATCGACGAAACAATAAGCATGAATCTGTGCTTAAGTCTATGCGTGTGTGTAGTTGGAGGAGCTCGGCCCGACAGAGAAAGCAGAGCCAATGCGCTCTGCAGTGTTTTTATAAATTACACCAAAACAGTAGAAAGTACGAATATAATGCATCGAAATGTCGGGGCTTATCAATACTACGATCTATAATTATTTAGCACCGGGGGCATCCGTATACTTCAGATAATGTAAAGACAGACAGAAATACGGCGGTGCAGCGCGGCGGACTCCGTGGTGGAGCGGTGACCCGCTCCCTACGTAGATATAAATGGGGTTTTTTTAAGCTCAGGAAAACATAACTATTCTTAGTTTGGGGTGATTATACACTGATTAAAAGCATAGTTAGAAACATTATATTCAATATCTGTCAATTAATCCCCCTGAATGTTACACACTGCTCCTTTAACTACAGACGTATTTCAGTAAAATAAAAAACATGGACTTCAAGCAGTGCAAAAATGCTGACTCATTTCAGGGCACTTGCATTGAACAAAAACTGTTCTCTAATGTTTCTCAAACTTTCAAATCCTCTGTTTTTCTTAATAAAAGGAAATATTCATGACTGAACACTGAACTAAATGGGCAACTTAACACAAATAGGCAATTCAAGTTTCAACTTTAATTCGTTGAAGTCTGCAAAAACAAACAAACACACACACAGTGTAAAAGGCTTCATTAGGAGTGTGTGGATGTGGTTCCATCGCATGTGATTGGCAGCTGCCTGGTGCTGGGGTCTACTTTCTTCTCTGTGTGCCGACAGTTGACCGTGGCAAATATCCTGAAACATGTCAATCTGATTTGGAATCAAGTGGAAATATTTGCTAATTTTGTTGAGGAGATTAATAATCCATGACTAAACAAGCAGGTGAATGCTCTAATGTTTGAATTGTCCTTCCCTCATGTTAAAAAAGTAGTTTTAGTGACCCTAAATGAGTACAGACCTACTTGTCGTGAAGGATATTGTAGGAAGAACCTTTTTGAGACAGGGTAACAGGTGGAAAAAGGGGGAACAACACAAATAGACAGGATGAGAGACGGCGAGGTCGACATATGACACAACACAGTTGGGATGTCAGTCCCTCACTCTATTTCTCCTCGGGCAGACTCGTCACTACCTAAACTATTCTCTCAGTCACTCACTCAGAAATGTCAAGTCGGTGATTTCCTTTCCAGTGAACGAAAACAACAAACCCAAGGAGTATACAGGAGTGAAAAGATTGTGTGATGAGTTGAATGTCTGTTAAAAAAAAAAACGGCAATGTAATTGTGTGTTCCACATTGTGATCTGCAAAGTACTTTTTATCTGAGGTCGGGATATTTTATGCGTTTTCTAAATCGTTCTAGCTGACATAACACCAACTCTTGTGATGATTCCTCCTCGTTTTGTGTAACAATTGTATCGCTTTTCTCCTTGAAAAAAAAAGAAGATTCTTGACAAAACATCTTTCTCGCGGGCTGCTCTTTTTTTTTATCTCTTTACTTCTCTTTAAACTGGTGGAGAAAAAGGCATGCTTTTAAGACGACTGGGTGGTTGGTAAAGTGATGGGAAATGTGATTTCCAGGCATTAGCAGTACATGTGTATGGTTGGAGTAGCCGCGGGGAAAAGGAGATGCTGTTGCTTTAGCTGCTGATTTCTTTCCTGCTAAGGGCGAATGGAGGGGAGGCCCTGGGGGCACAAAGCCTCGGGAAATGTCTGGATATCTCTTAAGAGGCTGTTTCCCCCTCAGCTGTAATGGAGTGTGGAACATCGAAAACCGGTGTATTTGTAGCAAAAAGTTCACTTCATGATCACTTAACTGTGCGGATCAGGAGAGAGAGAGAGAGATGGTGGGGGAGGCTGGGCTTGCACAATGTGCTTGAAGTAATGTTTTCGAGGCATTTAATGGCATCAGAAGCAAAACCGCGAGTCCATTTTAATGATCACAATCGAAGGATGATATCGCACAAACATGTACAGAGCTGCAGCTAATGACTTTTTATTGTTGATTATTATTTAAATCATATATTTCACTCGTCCAGGAAATAATACAATATATAGTCAGTAGTAACAGAAGACCATCGTGTTACCAAAGTCATATCCTCAAAGTTATTTTGCTTCATGACGTCAGCTGATGAATCAGTTGTCAAAACTGGTTTTGATTAATTTTCTTTCATCAGCTAATAAGCAAATTGTCTCACCTGTAAACGTGGTGCTTAACATTCAACTCCAAATGACCATCGTTCTCTGATGCAAATAATAGAAGATTTAATGTCAAACCAAAGTCAATTATGACGACGTCATCAGTGTAATTTTAAACAAATCTCACCCATATCCACGGAAGACATAATAAAACAGTTTTGACTCTTTTAAACCATTCTTTTGTGGCCACTTACAAAAACAAGCTGTCCCCACAATATTTACTTATAACCTCATTAAGTTGATAAGGCTAATGTGTGGGCAAACACATTGTTGTCCTAATTATGCTATTGGCCACGTATCTTATATGGTGTTATCCCCCTTCCGCTATATTTTGCAAAGGCACCGTTGCTGCGTCCCGTGCTTAGATGGTTGAGATTGGTTTAAAGACATGTAAACAAGCCAGGGCGTTTTAGTTCCCAATACCAGAATGATGATGTGTGGAGCGAGACCTTTCTTCAGCGCCGACACAGAATTATGGAAATAGGTCTGCGGCTATGTGAGACTACTGTCCACCTGGTGAACATTTGTCTAATATTTAATATTCTAATAGCTCAATTTGGTCTGCACCAGCACCTGAGGTAGGTATCTGAATATGTTCGGCAGCTAGAGCCGCTATCTGTGTCTGTCTGGTGTCTGGTGCTAAAACGATGCTGATGAGAGTGGTGAAACAAAACCGCATACATGCTTAAAAACCATAGACTGTATATAAGAAGTGGACGTATTCATCGTGACGTCACCCATTGGTTTGTGGCCTGGCGTTTTGAAGCATCGAGTTCTGCGATTTCGCCGTCGCCATTTTGTTGTTTTTTTGCAACAGATAAACAAAAGTTACCAAATTTGGATGGCAGAGGAGAGTGGTAGTGACACCGTGTACGGCTTTGGTAGCAGCAGCGACCTGTTAATCACAGTAGTCCCGCCCTAAAACATACTCTGCTTTTGAATCTAAATGGACCTTAATCTACTAAATGAACATCATGCTGTATTGAAAAAGACTTGAAACTAGAGATTGAGACCATAAACTCATGTTTACAATGTTTACTGAGGTAATAAATCAAGTGGGAAGTAGGCTCATAGACTTCTATACAATCTGACTTGTTTTTGCAACCAGAGGAGTCGCCCCCTGCAGGTCAGTAGAAAGAATGCAAGTTGTAAGACACTTGCGCATCGGCTTGACTCGGCAGAACCGGAGGTTGCCGCCTGTTAAAGACGTGTAGAGCTGAGGGAGACTGCAGGGAAACTGACACTTCTACGTGGAGTCATTACAATGATCTGTAAATTGATCAATAATTCATGTAAAAGCATTGCTGATGGCTGATGAACCGATCATCACGCATTAACGTGGTGGACTTCTCCCATGGTCAAAATTGTTTTTCTTTTCCAGCAGCAAAGTTCATTAATCAAGTGAAAGTTCTTTGATAAACACTTCTGCTGATGGCAGACGTTTTGCTAGAGTGTGTATGTTCCCGCGGTGGCCTCCGCCCAAGTCAATTCATTTAAAGACACCGGCTGACTCCAATTGCGTGGGACCCCTCCTTTGATACGCTGTTTTCCTTTCTTCGCCAGCCATCTTTGATTCCTAGGCCGATCCGCCTCCTCTTGCACACAGCTGCCTCCTCGCTTGTTGTTCTTGGCACCACATCCAAAAGTCCTCCAAGCCTTTCTGCGGCCCCCCTCAAAAAAAGAAGAGGGACATCAAAAGGGCTTTCGCAGGGCGCTGTCGACATGAACATCGCTGAACCTTTGCTTGTCTCTCAGACGGGCGAGTGCAGTCGATGTGTGTTAGTAGGGCTGAGTGGGGGTGGTGGAAGCCTCAGACCCCCCTTTGGCTCTTTGTGTGTGAACGCAACAGAGGAGGCTAAGGGCCCTCTCCTTTTTCCAACACAAAGAGCCCCAAGGTTAAAGCTCAGCCACTGATCCCCTTCCAGCAGCCACGTTCCTTCCTTCTTCCCCGTCCTCCTGTCTCATTCCGTGCCACTCCTTGCCCTGCCGCGCCATGCCGTTCGCTTGCCATTCGTTGTCGGCCGACACAAACAGGTCTGCTGTTTGTCTAACCTTGACTCCTGGAAGAGATCTCCTCCTTTTTACTTGATTAGCACTGTTCCCCTTTCCTCACCTCTCTCAACAACATCATTTGTTGTCTTTTGCTCTGGCTTGTTTGTATTTCTTTAAACCAAACACAATCATCTTGGGCTGCACCAAGCACAGGATGCAGCAACGATACCCTCGCCGTATAGACGCACCCACAGTCTACGTCTGGTGAATCAGACTCATTTGAGTATGGCTATATATGTTCTGCTCTGCTGCCGAATTTCACCACATTGTCCTGCTGTTTTTAAGCCATGACCAGGTACCATTTACTCCAAATAACACACACAGGCAGCAAAAAAGCGTTTTCTAGCAGTTTGCCTTTTTTTTTCTTTCTCTGGAGAACCACTGCAGGTTAAATCTTTTAACAGAGGTTTGGTTTAACATCCTGCGACTGGTGGCCATCAAGGTGTTTTATCTCAAGTTTTCCCCCAAAAGGTAGACCTTTAAGGAGGATGATTCCCATCGATCACGGTGACAACAGTTATCATCGTCTTTAAAAGTAACTTCTGACAGCTACGAGAAAATGACGACAACGGCACTCGAAATAGCTTGACATTGCGAGTGTGAAGGCTGTCCTCATTTGCAGCATTAAATTCCATTTCTTTTCACACCACACGTAAGAGCCGGACCGCCCAATGAAACACTTTGTCCTCTTGACTGAATTTATTTTATAATAGTTCCATCCATTTCGTCCGGGCTCGGCTTAAGAAGGGTATAGCGCTGTTAGTGTGTGTGTGTGTGTGTGTGTGTGTGTGTGTGTCTGGGTTTTAAATAGAACTTTAAAATAGAGAATAGAGCTGCAAGCCACAAACAGCTTTTTTTTACGAGCCTCCCCCCTGCTGATTTGGAAGAGAATTGTTCATAATTTCAATCCCCAATCTGCGAGTGCTACGTTCTTATGTGAGTGCTCTGATTTATAAAAGCATTCTTTGATTTGGAAACAGTCGCTCTATGTTGTTGTTATTTAGCCTCCCTGTGGCTATCGCCGAGGTGTTGCTCCAGTGGTCCACATTTAGATAGTGCAACTTACCCTGCTTATTTATGCTCACAAACTAAGGAGTTTGATTGAAAGCACATGAGTTATTTACAAAATCTTTAACAGTGTTGATATTTATACGAAATTAGGATATATATCATGATATATTGGGAGAAACCAATCTTGAATCTCTGATATGTAAAAATACATTATATTTACCAACACATTGGTATGTGAGTCATATTGTACATTCTGAAATCACATTCAAAAACCTCATTTTGTGAATATACCAGGATCCTAACAGAGGCATCTGGTCTTATACTAATTCCCGATCTTGATTTTACATATTTATTCTAGACAGGATTTTATATACACACCTTGAGTATTTTGAATTGAATCAGACTTTTTCGAGGTCCATCTCAGGGCTCTCATGCAAAAGCAGAGGTGACATCTTGGGTCCTGCTAATCGGAACAGTGGGCTGTTCGTTGCATATGTCTGGTAACTGGGTGTAAATGTGTCTAGCTGTTGTGTTTTGCCCTGCAACGCATCCCGTGTGATAATAGACCTGGCAGCAAACAGGGCAAAGGGGGGAGGCATAGGAGGGTTTTGCATGGAAGGGGGGAAGGCGTTGACGGGGCACCGTGCGCGTGCGTGTGCCATCTACATATTCACATGGGTGCATATACATGTTTATATGCAGTTCATCCCTGTCTGTGTGTGTGTGTGTGTGTGTGTGACTGGGCTCCTCGGTTACCAGGGAAATGGATGTGTTGGCCTCATCAGAGAGTCTCCAGCTGGTGGAGAGGCTTCGGAAGCGGCGCCTTGGCAGCCGCACGGTCAGGGGGGAGTTTGCATCTGTGCTGCCTTGGCACTGGACTGGATTGTGGTTGTGGTGGATGGAGTGTGTGTGTGTGTGTGTGTGAATAGGGGATTGTGCATTGAAGGTTGAGGGGGCTAAGGGGCACCCCTTTTCACCTCTTAACAACCCCTCACCTTGCCCGTGCGTGTACACAACCACACACACACACATACACACGCACACACTTTACTTGTTCTATAATTGTGAGAACCCTCATTGACATAATTTACACATTGAGTATTAATGGCGCAATGTTATCATTCATTTAAAATTGTGTTCCTGGTCACCTGATATAATTCCAATTTTCCCTCTCCTTTTTCCCTCTTCAGCTTTAAAACAGTGAAACGTTGCAGAATTTATATGGTCATCTATATGGAATTGCAGCAATAAAAGGATATGCCCACGAGGGCAAAGTCATTTCTGCTTTGATGAACAGGCAAATTCCCAATGTTGACCTTTGCAAGTTGTCTTAACGGTGCAGACCTTTGGAACCAAAAGTGGGTAAATGCAAAATGGAGGACGCTAACGTAGCTTGTTAGCTGTGTTGCACATTTCACTTTCATTCATTTCATTTATTTAGGTTTTATTTGTTCATGACAGGTACACTAAACCAAGACAAACTGAATCCAATGAAGGTATCATCGTGTTCATAGCGGATGCTAATTTGCAGCACCCTTTCCCTGATGGAGCTTTGAGAGCTAAGACAGTTGAAGAAATTCTGGTAGAGTATCTGTTTGAGTTTGTCATATAGTCGCATCACAGACCAAAGTAAAGATATTATTACACAATAATATCAGACGGCTCACCTTCGCAGCCATTTTGTCAACGGTTTTGCCAACAAGATGACAGTTAGCGAACTAGCTAGCTCAAAGAGCAAGCCCCCCCCTCTCTTTTTTTCAATGAAAGAATTTAACAATCCTGGGAACAGAGGATACAATACAGAGGAAATAGCATTACGCACGGTGACCCACTGCCTTCGTAGTGCTAGTATGTTCCCTAACGGGCTAACGTGTTAGCTGTCAGCCCACCAGCTACAATTCAGTCCACCGACTGGCCCCGTGAGAAGTCGCTACTTCACCAAGCGACCGGCTCCAAATGTTTTGCAGAAGTGCACAGAATACTTTTGCAGTCACGTAACTTAAATCTACACTCGCCTGGTGTTGTGTTGAAGAGACCCACATTATCAAGGGAGTGTGGATTTCATCCTAATCTCATACAGATAGAGACAATGATAGATACAAAGAGACCTCTCTCTCCACATTTCCTGTGTTACCTCTTTATCCCCTCTCCAGCCACAACCCCCCCCCCACCCCTTCTACTCCTCCTCTCAATCTGGCCTCCCCCTCTATTTTTTCCACCTCATTTTTCTCCCCATCGCTCCATTATTCACTCTTTCTATTCACCCTCATTTATCCTTATTTCCCCTTTGTCTACTGTTCTCTCCTTCTGCTCTTTTGAGCCTCCTCTCCTTGAAAACTTCCCTTCTGTCCTCTTTATCTATCTATCTATCTAGTCTGCAGTCTATTTGGATCCTCCACGTGCACACACACACACACACAGTATTTATTTCAATCGAGCGTCTTATTCCTTGCTCATTCATCCCCGTCCCAGCTGTTTTCATCCGCCAGTAACTGTCGTTAATATGTCTTTCCCGCCACATGTGCCGTGGATTATAGAGCCCAATGACAGCGATGATAGCAGGAAGTTGCAGGGCGAGCGTTTCAGCCGGACTAGACAGCCGTGGTGGTTTGGACGGGACCCACGTAATCACAGGTACCGGGTGAAATGAACCTCGACGCGACCGGCCCGGCCTCCGACCCCAAGCTGCTTCGCTTTGTTCCCCGATGGCGGCCGAGTGTGAGGTTACGCGGTTGCGTGTGCACGTGTGATTGTTTTGGCGTGTCTATAAATATGTTGTCTTTGAGAATGGAGCTGACACTGCAGTTGAGGGGTGTGAGTGGGGGAGCGCCTCAGACACGGCGCTCAAAGTGGCTAGTTAAGAAAAGGCATCAAATAGGCAGCATGTCAGTTTTCCTATAATCCCCATACACACACACACACAGACACACACACATCATATCATTATCCCCGTCCTCCACCCCACCGCTAATCACTCACTCGGCCTGGATCAGACATATTCCAGATTTTCGGTACATTCTTGGTGTGGCTGTCCCTTTTTGTTTCATGTCACTGTGGCCATGTGATTAAAAAAAGTGTGCAAAGTCATGATGATAGTCATCTGTGGGAAAGATGAAGGAGAGGGGGGGGGGGGCGGTTGGATCTGGACCAGAGCTGCGACACACCCTGTCCCTTTACATCATCTTTTAGGGATCACTGGCGGAAGGATGGAAGGAAGTTGAGGTCTACTTTTCGTCGCACTCTCCTCGCGTTTCTGCCTCCGATAGCTTTGCGGTTAGGTCATCAAGGAGTGTGCGTACACATTCCACGTGTGTCCGTTGCGTATGTTCCTCTGTGTCCCACACATGTTTCGCGTGGAATTGGTTTTCACTCTTTCACTGACTGCCGTCTAATGACGCCAAGAGCAGAACCACATAAAGATGTGAACCGTGTCGCGTCTGATGTTAATACAGAGCACTCTGCACAGCTGGAACGAAGCTTATGCAGTACATCTGTATCTGAAGTCCTTTTTTAGACAGGTTTTTTAAATTTAGACTTGGAGATAAAAAATTAAACAAGGTAAAAGCAATTATTATTTGTGAAGACACCACCGACTTTGATTCTAAAAAAATATATGTATTGCATTGTTGTGTGTCAGCCAGGGTCATGGCTACCATTGAGGACACTGAGGACAACTGGGCAGACATTAAGGCCCATAATAACGTATGCATCCACATCTTGGTCTGAATCTGCATGTTAGGTGTATAGCCTCCATTACCTCACTGCTTATTCTATCATTGGTTAAAATAACCGAGGTTAGCTGTCGAGAGTTTTTCTTTGTTGCTTTCTGGTCGGTGTCTGACTCTCTGTATCCAAAACACGTCCAAATGACAGAAGCAGCAATATTTTTAGAGCATTTTGCCGAAATATATCTTTGTATTGCCCAGCCCCTAGTTGTCAGCCTAAAAATAATATATTGTGCTACAAACTGATTAAATCCTACAAGTAGAAAAACATTTAGTTGGCCTGTAAAAAAAAGGACACTGCAATGGTCCAATTAGGACCTAATTATCTTCCAAATATCATCATGAACACGATTCCCCTGCTTTTAAAGGAAAGGTATTTAAATCAGGACATGACTTCAAACATAATTTGCAAAATGTTGTTCATAGCTATCTCTGTTTGTCAGAAAGACAAATACATATGAATAAGACGGCTGTGCAGCAGTTATTTAAAATGAATACAAATTGATGTTTTAACCTTTACTGTCTATTGAGTATTGACCTTTTAGTCCAAGTTTTATTGAATCTGCCTCAAAGGATAATTTGGGATATTTTCCCCCAATGGCCTCTCGATTTCCTGCCTTTAAAGATTCCGTTGCTTACTTCACTGTAGAGCCGATTCATTTTAAGCAGACGAAGTTCCCGAACACACACACACACACAATTGTTTGGTACTTCATTTCCCACGGCACACCTTTGTGGTGCTCACCCATCTGAAAGTGAGCTTCTGTAGTGTGCAGCACTCCATGTGTTCTATGTGTGTGTGTGTATTGACTGGTTGGGGAAGAGAGTTTCTGGTGCTTCACTTCCATGTTCGACAGCATGTTTGCGTGTCTCAGCTCAGAGCGTCTCTCAGCCTAATCCGTCCTTATCTCCCAGCGCGACAACACAACAAGAGGATCTTTAAAGAAGACATTTCTCTTTTTCCGCGGCGCTGAGCCGCTCCAGCGATACTGTTGCAGTGCCGACTGCTCGTGCGCTATGTATTTTCTCTTCTTACAGATTCATTTGGTTTGAGCACACACACACACACACACACACACACACACACACACACGCACGAGTGCCTTTAACTTGGCGGGAAGAAGAGGAAGTGTGTGCTTGAGTCTGAGCTTGTGCATGCCGGCGTGGGATGTGAGCGCTGTTGTCATTCCAAAGCTCCTCCAACATCAAACTCAGACTAAAGGTTGTCTGCACGTCTTGACATTAGATAAATGCCTGGTCTGGTTGTACATACAGCTTTACCAATTCTCCGATAGGTCTCTCGCTCCCTCTCCCTCTCTTTCTCCCCATCCAGGCTGATCTAATGACTCATAGGAATGCATCGAGCCGCTTGTCAGAGATCAATCATCTTCGTCAGGTCGTTCTACCGATTGTTTGAGTAGCGGGCCATTAGAGAGGAGCTGTTTGGAGGTGTTTTGTGAACCTAAGCGGCTCCAAAGGTCAGCTGGAGAGAGAGACAGAGAGAGAGAGAGAGAGAGAGAGAGACATGGAAGCAAGGCGTGAGAGGGAAACATACAAAAAATAAAGTGTGTGTGTGTGTGTGTGTATGTGAGGCCACTCCAGACAGTGGGAGGAGGAGAGGCTGCAGACAGGTGGAGGTATGTGGAGATAGAAAGACAGGCCTTGTCAGCCCCGTTGCGTGACTTGCGCTGCCCTTTGTTAGTGTGAATCCTTAAGCAGCTCGCCGCAAGTACAGAACCTGAGATTAATAATTCCCACGCACCGCCTAACATCCACGCCTGATCTGAAATATGCATGTCGGAGAGAAGAAGAAGAAGAAGAAGAAGAAGAGAGATGGGTGGGGGTGGGATGAGAAGGTAGAGGGAGTGGAAAGCAGAGGGAGACCAAAAAAGGGCCTCAGCCGGAATGGCGGCTGCCGAAGCCTTTTTTTTGGAGGTGGCGACGGATTCTGTTTTATGTGGCCTGTCAATAGCCACCTAATGAGGGAACCCACCTGTGATTTCGTGTATAGCGCAATGAGAGAAACCCCTGGCCGTAAACTGCTGACACGAGGTGCCGTCAACTTTTTCAAAGGTCCTCCCTCCTGAAAGAGCCACGTCTTTTCTTTTGAAATGAAGTTGCGAGACGGTGTAATTTAAAGTTGTTCAGTAGCTGGATGGAAGACGTTTCCCCCCTTTTTCTACATTTTGAAAGAGATTCGCCGTGTGTGATTGTGTCGGTGTGTTTGTCTCTCACTCTATCTGCGTGTGTGACACCTTCTGTCCTTTGAAAAGAAAACGGACTGGGATTTCAGCAGAAACAACAATTGATGATTAAAAGGTTTTTTATTGCCAAGCTGTCTGCAGAGTTACAATCATAATGCTGAGGTCATTTGAACAGCCTGAAAAGTTTGCTGCTCATTCGTGCGTGGCTGCAGGAAGTAAAGCGCTGTGGCATCTCATTTTAAAACAGGGGGAGGTGAGCGGAGCTGACACCAGATATGAAACCCTGGATTTTTCTGTCGAGGGGGGGTTTGGCTTCTGAACCTGCCACTTCTACGGTAATCTGACCGCTGCGGTTGAAGTTGTGTTTATCAATGGGAGCTGATTTAAGGCGGTTGCTTCTCGCCAGTAATTGGCGGTGTGGCGGGGACCTTTGTTGCAGACTCGTCTCCTATCAGAAAGCACTTCATAGGGGAAAGCTGAATTAAAATCAGCTGCTTAGCAGATAATGTAAAGGCAGGTTTCCGTTACTAGGATGCGGGTGATGAATAGCTTCAAGTTTCAGACGCCGAGAAAGGGACTAAAAGAAAACGGCAGTGTCTTCTGCTAATAAAATTCTCCTGACACACACAACTGCATCCGAAAGCCGTCAAACTCAAGGCCTGAAAGTCATCATCTTTTTTTGTGTGGAATATGATAAACAACGGACATGATAAATACACAGGCAGGCAATTATCTTATTTCCTTTAGCTGCTAGTTTATATTCGTCATGCTACTTTCATCTGCTTTTTTAGTTTTTTGTTTGTTTATTCATTTTTCTCCCTTGTTTTTCATTTTTTGGTTGTTCCTTTCCCAGTTCTCACAAAGCGGGGGGAGAGGAAAAGTAGGGCGCTCACTTTGCAATTACTTCTCAACCCCAGACAACATCTCTTTATAAAGGCTCTGAATTATTTTGTTTTAAAAACAAACAAACAAAAAAGCGACTTTCAACCCGGGGAAGAATATTTAATTGTTTTTTGATTACTTAGGAATGGGCCATGGGAATAGGCCTTTGTAAATATTTAAACAGATTCAGCGTGATGCCATGATTTCCATTCTGCCATTAATGCTTTTAAATGATTGTTGCTGTCATCCGGGTTTGACATTCGCAGTGAAAATGATTTACCGAGAATAGAGAAGAGGAAACAAAACAAAAAAGTAGACATGGCCTTTCTTTTTTTCTGTTTTATTCTTTGTGTCGGATCAGGCGAGGGCAGTGGAATGAGATACAGAAGTGAAGCTGCTGCACAACACCAGTTAACAGCACACGCTCCACACAGCCATCATGTCGAGTCCTGCAGTTCCCCTGCCCGCCAACGGGTGGCAGCGGCGAGCAGGCAGCAGCAAACAGAAGGCTGCCACTCAGTGATTATAATTTATGATCCATTTCTATTATAGGTGGGGTGTACGGAGACAGTTACAGTAATAATTATCTGGACTGAAGTGTTTCCAAGGCAACCAACATGCCCCCATCCCCACCCTCCGCCTCACCCCCACCCCCACCCCCCTTTACATGGAGAGAGGGAATGTGTTTGTGTGTGTACGCATTACTTGACATGGTGAAATGAGGGACGCATGGGGCCTTGCTACTGATCTTAGCGTCGCTCTGAGCCACACACACACACACACACACACAGTGACTTTGCGTCGTTCTTTCCCGCGGCCTGTCTTTTCACATTGAAGAAATCGTTGACTTTTAGTTCTGAGAAGGCTTTTGTTGGAAAGAAGAAAAAAAAAAACCTGCTTGTTTAGGATCACAGTGAGTCGTTTTTCTGTATTTTTGCTTTGATTCTTCAGTAAATTAATTACCAGGAACAAAGACGTGAAACTTACAAGTGAACAACATTTGAATTCTTATCTAATAGATTTGAAGTGTGATTGGAGAACAGCAGTATCTCAAGACATTCAATGTCCGCTTTTTATTTCAACATTTTGCCGTCACTAAATCACCCTGCCTCTGGTCCTTGAAGGATAAATCCTCGTCTGTTTTTTTTTTGTGTGTGTGTGTGTGTGTGTGTGTGTGAGGGTCCACGCCTGATTAAATGAAGGATTATGTTATTTCCTTAACAGAGCCTGAGGAACATCTATTCGACTCTCCAGCTCTCTTAAATATATGCTTTGATTCCCTTGAAAGTGTCACGCGCAATTACTAATTACAATGCTACTGCTAAAAACGCAGGGAAGCAAGTTAGAGGACACAATGATTACGTGTCATAATTCTCGTTCTGTGAAGAGACCCCATAACAGGCATCTATGGGTTTAACCTTCAGCCCCATGTGCATTCAATGCGCGGGGAAATTAGCATAATGTGCGGTCAGCCGGCCAACGCGGAGCAGACCTGTGAATATGAGTCCCGTAAAAGAGTCCGTTTAACAACCACTGCACCGGCCGAAGTTCAGCATGGTTACAGGTCAGTGTGGAGTGACAGGGCTCCCTGTGTCTTTATATAATTATCAAGCTTTTCAGACACAAAATAGGCATCTATATGGTAAAGTGATGGCTTTCTGACATTCAGACACAGGGGACTTACCTTTATGTTTCTTACAGTCTTGAATATCCCTTGTTGAAATCATTAGGTTCTAAAAGTTGTGAAAGAGTTTTCTTTTCCTCCGTTCATGTGAATGAGCTTCCTCAGTCTCACGCCGTCAGTGGCGTTGCTGCTGTCTTCCCTCTCTGTGTTGTCCTCCCTTGTGTTGTTCTTTGCTTCCGTCTTTATTTCCATATTTGGAGGGCGGGTCCCTCCTCCCAGACACACCATTGTGTCCAGTGACCACATCCTCGCGCCCGATTGGTCAAAAGCAATGCCTATTAAAAAAGTGAGACCTCAACCAGATGCAGGTAGTCCGTGGTAGTAATCGCATGCCCGGGCGACAGGAAATAAAGACGAAATGTAAAGCAGCAAATGCATTTCAAACTAAAAGCATGCACATAAAACCATTTAAACATGTAAAACACAATACATACAGCTGCAAAACTCAAGCTACAAACAAGACTCATCCGGCATTTCATATCACAGTGACAGCATCATATGTGAGTAACAGAGACGAGACTTCCTTTTGGAGTGCTGCTGGTGAACTTGTCTGCATGTGGACGCATGCCACATAGTAAAGTTCACGTTACTCCGGATATTGCAACCCCAAAGGCGGACTTGACCAAGCTCACCAAAGGCTACGTTAAGTAGCATAAGCCCATTCTGAACTTTCAATGCACTTTTAAGAGCCGTGCCTCCGCCAGTTAAAAAGGAACCATGGACAGTCACGACAAGTTTTGCAACAAACTGCCCCTTTCATCGGTTATTGTAAAGGACAGGTTCCTCATGTTTTCATGGGAGATGGAAAAGAGGACTTTTTGAAATGGTGCAGATATTTTGAGGTGGATGAAGGGGATACTACTATTTATGATGAGGACAGTTGAGCTAAACTGCTGCCTACATGCTTGGGTGGTGCTGCTTTTAGTTACTGGGATAGCCTATCTTATACGACAACTTCTGACTAAACGGCAGTGAGAGAAACACTTGTTTCTAGACAGACTGCCTAGCATTACAAGGTTATGTCAATGCACTCACTCCCAGTATTTTCTGCTGAAAACAGCTGAAGCTTTTTCCCACATATGGACAAAACGCTACAGAACGGCAAAGAAATTCCGACGCTTTGTTGCTAGAATGGAGCCAGCTGCACTGTCGTGACCAAGGTGTAAAAACATTGGATTCCTCGCTTCAGTTTGCATTACACAGCCAGACCATCGTACTACTGTAGCAGGGTGTCCAAACACTCAGGCTCCTGCACCTGCTGTCTCTCCCTTTGATACCCACTTACTTTGCTGTATCTCCCACTTCCGTCTGTGTCCGCTCTCCACCTCAAGCGATCTCTCCGGTAAATGCAGAGAGCGCCAGCGACAGTTTTAGAAAGACACACAACATGGCTCAGTCCCGACAGTGGGCGAGACGTAACTACTCCTCAGACACAAACACCTGCCTCTTCCTATGTCCGGTACTCAGCTCCAGACAGCTTCTATAGAACTCCAAAGCACGAAAGAGACTGCTTAAAGTTGGACTTTGCGTAGGGAGGAAGTTGGGGTGGATTAGACACGCAATGACAAAACAAATGACAAAGACAAACACACACTCTTTAATTCAAGGAAATGTCATTTTGGTTGAACTGTCTCACCCCCTTCACTCAGGAGTGCACAAATGAGCACAGCAAAACAAACAACCTTACCTCAGACGTGTAAATGGGAAGATTCAAAGGCCGTTCCATTTTGCGCGCACAGATATCACAGCCCCGTATCAAGATTAGGGTTGGGTATCGTTTGGGTTTTTCCGATACCGGTGCTAAAACGATACTTTTAAAACGATACCGGTGCCTGAACGGTGCCTGAACCGATACTTTTTTCTTCAAATTGAACAATATATTAACTGTTAAAGTATACTATAAATATAAATAAATACAAAACACTTGGCTTCAAACTACAGCTTCAAACGTTTTAACTTCAAACTATGAACAATATATTAACTGTTAACAGTTTACAGTATACTTAAATAAATATAAATAAATACAAAACACACACACTCTGTAAACACACTACAGCTTCAAACTTCAGCAATTATTTTGTAGAAATATGAGCATATTTGCCTTCTCTGGCAAAATACTACACGTCTCATGACTTATTTAATTTTATTTAACCAGTTGGTGGCGCTACTGCGCCAATTCATCGTTTGCCAACCGCCACTACACCTCAACGAAGAAGAAGAAGATTTTGCGTGCCAGATGTTGTGCTTGTTATGAACGACAACGCTAAGTACCCGGATGTCGATGGAGGAAGTCAGTAGCCTGCCAGCCGTATGACAGATCTCGGTCTCTGTTTTTTTTAATAAATCATGGCCGAAGCTTCGTCAGAATGATGGAGGGGTTTGTTTCTAAGCGCGCACGGCTCGTCCAGTTGTAATAATACTATGAGTGAGGAGCGGAGGACCGATGCTATCGTTAGCATCGGTCCTAGGACGAGCTAACCTAGAGCTAACGAGTAGTGTAAAAAAAGTATTTCAATCGGCTCAGGCACCGAAAGGAAGCACCGAAAGGAAGCACCGAAAGGAAGCACCGAAATCTGCGTTGCATTCCGGTCTGGTAGATACCGGCCGTATAGGAACCGGTACCATACCGGCACCGGTTTTCGGTACCCAACCCTAATCATGGCTGGTCGTGAAATAGTCTGAAATGCGATATATTGGATTTGTGTACATGGACACAGATTGTCAGTTTATTTCCCGTGTCGCTCTGGATGAAAACAATGCCAACGGAAATGACAATTAGGATCCTTTTTTTGTGGAGGACGCACCGATTAAACGCATCCACGTCACAAAGCAACGGTCAGAGCTAGTGCCGTAGTATTAGATATCGACAAAGTAGTGCCGTAGTATTAGATATCGACAAAGGCCACTTATGGTGGGTGGGAGGAGATGTAGATGGATCCAACAAACACGCTCGACTTTCAACGGCGAGACTGGTATTCGACACTGCGTGTCCCAAAGTGTTTGCTGAGGTTTTGTGTGAGGAAATTGTTTGTGACAGTTTTCCTAAACCTTACCAGGTGGTTTTGTTGCCTGAACCTGATGTACATTTTTTTTACCTTAACCTAACTGTGCGTATGTATTCTAACCCCAACCGTGATGTTTTACCTCAACTTAACTAAGTAGTTATGATGCCTAAACCGAACTTTAATTTTGTAATATTATGTTGTATAAGATGTTCCCCAGACAATGTGTGTCCCTGTACATGAAACCAATAGAGTTTATGACTATTTCATGAACTGCCATGAGACCGTGTTGGATATTAATGGCCTCCCACTCACCTCGCAGGGACATACATATGTGCTTTGTAGTGCAAGATCACTTTACAAAGTATGTCAATGCGTTTCCTGTGTCAGACCAGATCAGGAAGCAACTTCAGGAGAACTACTCTGTGAGAGAGTATCTATCACGTTTCTAACCAGCGCTACACTGTAATAGCAAGGAGGAGGAGTGTTTTCTGTTCTCTCTCAGGCTGCGTCACTGATGGATTTCAACACTTATTTCGCTGTTGAAGCCTTAATGACCATCATGAGCGCGAGGGACTCTCGCTCCCTTTTCTAATAGCGAATGAAGAGGGAATGATAATAATTTTTTACCTCAGAGTCATCATTTAATGTTCTGCTGCCTGCTTTATAATATCCAACAGCAGGGACGTGCAGACATTTAGAGGGGCAGCGGTTTAGTTTAAAAGAAAATCGCACCCACAGAATTGGAATATATCGTCCAGATGTAGCTCCACAAATACTCACACAGAATAAACTGTGAAGCGATACACTGAACACTTCTTAGTTTGCAGACGATTACAATTGTGTATCATTAATGGCTCATCTATAAATGAACGTCCTACACTTGTCTTGCTGACCTGCTTTTGTTGATTCCATTTTCTCTCTGGTTTTGTCTTTAAAGCAGAATCTTGATGACCTCCTCCTCTTTTATAATGAGGATGAGTTTGGTTTTCACCAGCTTTAGTTTTGAGGATTAAAAAAAAAAATCCCATTAAACTCACACAGAGTACAGAGCAGCATTCTGTGCTTAAGGAGTCTGAGCTGTACTTCCACCTTGATGCATCAGTCAAGCAGAGACAACAGGATCTTTTTTTCTGTCTTCCCTTTTCCTTTAAATTGTCTTGTTGTCTTAGTTTTACTTTTTTTTGCTCTGCACCTCTACAACACCCACACACACATATTTCATATTTGACACCATTGACTCCCACACTGTAGATATTCAGTTCAGCTTTCAATTTGGTCTAATTAGGCTTAATTTGTTTACAGCTTGCTGTTGTTAATTTATCTGATGGCGTGTCTCCCTATCTTCCTATGGCCACTTCTGCCATAGGAAGAATTATTAATTATTAATTATTAATTCTCAAAACTGTTTTTAGGACAACCAAAGCACAACTGTTGCTCTTATTAACACATCTGATATGAGTTAACCCAACTTCTATAAATTGATTTCATGTTTTTATGTTCCGTAAAAAAACATTCTCGGAGTAAACTGTTTTTTCCTCGGCGCTGAGCCTGATGCACAACGGTGCATCATGATGCTCCGGTGCCCATGGGCTCTCACATGCCCAGGTTCCTCGAACACGCCATAATCGCGCCTGAGCATATGTTTTGCATGTGACCTCTCACTTCTGCTGAATCTTTCTTATGTGCTCAGCACAGGCCCCAAGAAGATGCACCTGCATTATTGTGAACAATACCCACCGGGCCAGCTAATGAAGAGCAGCTTCCTTCTCAGGTCCCTTTCCGGGAAGGAGGTGGCATTGGCTGATGAGCAGAGTGGACACAAAGCAGTAGCACTGTCCTACCAGACATCAGCTTCAGAGGGTTCAGTCAGCGGGTTGAAAAAGATCCTAGATAAGGTCCTTGGTAGCATATACAACTCCCACTTAGACCTGGCTGAATGTGTCATTGGTCCTGATCACTTGAGCCCTGCCGAATGAAGCCGATACGGTAGTGTCTTAAAACCTGGATTCTTGCTGACCAACAGGGGGCGACTACTCCGGTTGCAAAAATCAGTCAGATTGTATGGAAGTCTATGAGAAAAGTACACTTTGTGACCGATAAGAACCAATCAAGAAGCGAAGGTGGGTACCTGTGTCAGCGTTTTCATTGATCTCCGTTTCTGCCTGTCCAGACGAAAAACACTTCACCCCAAAGTTGTCTGTTCGGTTCCAAAATGCCAAAGTAATGTGGATGCTAGGAACTAATGTAACATTATTATGCGTTTTAAAACCAAAATATATTAATGTGGATGTAGCCTAAGGGAGAGCAAGTGAGAAGCAGCAGGGGAGGGAGGAAAATGAAGGGATGTATGATAATGTCTAACAGACAGATTTCTGACGGCTCAGACGAGGGGGGGTAATAAGTGCAAATTAAGACAAGGTGAAAGCAAATTATAAAATAGGACTTGATACAGCACAATACACATATCTAGTCGGATACACAATCAAACAACGTGCACCCAAACAAATTGTATTTTATTTTTAGGAATAACCAAAACAAAAAAAGTTGTAACCATGTCGGAGATATATTTATAAAGCACCAATAACACACATTACTTTTGGAACGATCCATGCAATAGAAATATAGAACAAAATCAGAGAAAGGGTTACTGTGTTTATTAAATCAAATGAAGAGGTAAATCTGGAAGACAAGAGCGCTACAAAATAAAATGAAGCTTGAGATGAAAACAAGACAAATCACAGTTGCGTCTATAGCTCTGTGCAGTCAGTAGATATTACACATTGTCCCTGTCGGTGCGGGGAGATATAAGGTCTGGAGCGGGATGCTAATCACTATGCATAGGCCGGGCCAGATTATTGTATGTGTGGGTGTCGGGCTGAGCAGGGCCGGGCAGTCCCCTGAGCAGATTGTGTGGTAACTGGTAGTGGCTGGCATTAGTGGTGCCAGCAGGGGTGAATTAGAAACAGGATCAGTGGCACGGCTTGGCCTCAGGCATCGCAGGGTTAATGCCGCCTGGCCAGACCCTCCCCTCTCTCCCCCTCATTCCGCCTCCCTCGTTCTCTTACACTAACACACACATACACACACTTTTCGTCTCACCCCCACCCTCCGGCCCTCGTCCCCCCAAGTGTGTGTGTCACTGATGGAGGCTCTCGGCTGATGTGTCACCGGCGGGCATGCAGATGGATGCGAGTCAACACATCCCGATATGAGAATGCGTTGGCACTCATAAACACAGACAAACCAGTTGCAAAAGCATGCGCACACAAACACGAGTGCGATAATACCTATACATGTGTAAAACAGGCGTTTGCACAAGCACACACATGCAGGTCAACAAACATGTCCACATCAAGATGTAGTGAAAGGATGTGTGGTTTGACCAGCCTTCAGTTTTAGAGTGGTCCTGTTGCTGATATTGCCAATAGCTGGATATGTATTACCACATTTTTCATTGTTTCAATTATTATACTGAATTCTTGAAACTTGAAACAGCCTCATGCATTAAAATAAGTTGCATCTTGTCCATGGATCTGTTGTGAGTAAAGGAGAACCCTACTTCTACCCTGCTGACGACCAAGATAGCGGCTTCATTTTGTTCCAGTGTAGAGAGGGGAGGTCTGCTGCCTCCTGAAGACAGTCAGGGCCCAGGTAGCTACCTCCAGGTCTGAAAAGTTGCATTCTTTCTGACGGCCATCAGGGGGCGACTCCTCTGGTTGCAGAAAATAAGTCAGATTGTCTAGAAGTCTATGAGAAAATGACTACTTCTCTAGTCTCTCGTTTCAAGTCTTCTTCAATACAGCATGATGTTCATTTAGTAAATGATGGTCCATTTAGAGACAAATAGAAATAGAGTATGCTTTAGGGCGGGGCTAGCTTGTGATGGACAGGTCACTATCATGGTGTTGTCCGGTCTGGTAGTTGTCCGTGTTTTGGCCTTAGAACTTTAACCCTTTCACAGTGCGTTTTCAACTCATAAAAGGCAATAGTAAAGTTTTGGTCCTCTTGCTAAATGTCTTGCTGAGAGTTCGGTGGTACTTAGCTCCACCATCGCGTGTGGCCAAGATGGCGACAGCCAAAAATGCTGAACTCAAGGCTTCAAAACAGCAGTCACCAAACCAATGGGTGACGCCACGGTCCACTTCTTACATACAGTCTACGTTTGTGACTTCTTACACAGAACTGTAAAACACACCGTAACTGAGCTGTAGATATAGTTTGTGGTGAAGTTGAGTAGAAGAATAATTCAAAATGGCTACCGTGGTAACTAGTATTTCTCTGCCTTTTCTTCGTTCCTTTTTCCTACCTCCTCCTTGTTTTTTGCTCCATCCCTTCCCCCCTCATGTCGACCCCCACATTCCTGTCTCTAGGTGTTTGTGTGTGTATGTTTGTGAGATGCTGTGCCTTTAAGAGAGCAGTGTGCCAGCTACTCCGGGCCTAATGTCATTACTCTGTACAAACTTGGTGTGACAGAGGCAGGAGGCGCCCACAGATTGATGACATTTTATTGTTATTGCAGTGCCACTATTAACTGTTCACCACTCCTGCTTCTGCTGCTGAGGGCTCCTACCTAGTGAGAGAGAGAGAAAACACAAAAACAGCAAATTGAACACATCACCGCTGTGGTACAGAGAAAAATGATTAATTTAAGTATAAAATTGCTATTTTGATGTTGTATTTTCTGCTCTGCATTTCGATGCCATAATATTACAACCCTCCGCAAAGATCCGGTGTACATTATAGCGCACAGGGAGAAATATTTTGTGTGTGCACAAGGCTGGCTTCATAAATGTGTTGTTGTTTGAAGAAGCCTGGTGGTCAGAATGGCGGCTGATGATGTGGTTTAAATGGTACACGGTGTGCTATTAAAATGCAGCGACATAATTGTGTCCAATGCATGGGCCGTTGTGTGACTGACAGAGATAGATGAATAGGCTTAGTGCTGTAAGTTTGAAATATGAGTTGCAATAATAATGACAGCAGTCAAGGAGTTGTTTACTTTGAATATTTCAGCATTTCATTGCAACCAGATGTCTGATTTCCAAAAAAATATCTGGCTTCAGGTCTCTCAACAGACCTATACGATTGTACAGCCATTCTTTTATGTACTCATCTATGATCCACTTGTCTATCTCCATCCATGCATTCTTGATATCACTTAGAGGAGAGGCCAGGGGCTCCCAACCTGACTCCACGTTGACCCCCTTCAAATCATTACACGGGGGTTAATTCCCACTCTGTGGATCGGCAGAGAAGGACGGGGATCAGAAAGAGGACGAGTACTAAGAAATAAAGGAGGAAGCCTACAAGAGAAACGCCGATGATAACGCGGTGTAAACTGAGTTTGTACTATCTCTAATCCTGCTTTTCCATTTTCCTGTAAAAGCTGCATGGTCCTCAAACTAAATCCATCTTAACACACTTAGGGTGCTTTCACACCTCACCTGCTTTTGCGAGATCGATTTGTGTCTTTTCTTTAAGACTGTCAATTGCACTGCAGCGCAGACCAAAAAAACGAATTCAAACTGTTTAAAGTGGGCGTGTTTTTCTGGTCCTGGTGTGGTTCTTTTGTGGCGTGGAATAAGAGCAGACAAACCACAGGATTTTTTGACAGCAAATATGTTGATCTGCACGGTGGTGTGTTGGCTTTTACTGTCACCTCCCAACATGATTGGCTAGGGTTCGATTCCAGAGCTGGACGGCCCTTCTTTGTGGAGTTTGCATGTTCTCCCCGTGTCAGCGTGGGTTCTCTCCGGGTTCTACGGCTTCCTCACACAGTCCAAAAGCATGCCCGTTAGGCTATTTGATCACTCTAAATTGCCCGTAGGTGTGAATGTGAGTGTGAGTCGCTATGTGTCAGCCCTGCATATAGTCTGGCGACCTGTCCAGGGTGGCCTTCGCCCAATGTCAGCTGTCCAATTAATAAAAGTCTTTATCGTTTATATCCTTGATGCGGACCAAATGAACTGAACTACAGGTGTGAAAGCAACCTTTGTAACAATACATGACAAATTAAGCCCCGGAATGAACTACATGTATTATATCTAACAGCACGAGTGTCTTTAAACAGCCATTGGAGGAACAATAATGAAACAAAACACTAGTTCAGATGGTAGCAAATGCTGCTGACGTGTCGACTTCCCAGCTCCCTCCAGAGTGCACCTGCCATGTTCCATCGTTGTGCCTCCCCTCGTTGATTGGCTGAGTGGCATTGTTGCCTTGGCATCTGGTTGCTACGGCCACCCGCAGCCTGGCACTGATCCACCGCTCTGATCAGGATTGGCACTCGTTGATGACATCATCATTGCCCATCAGTCAGCCCTGCTGTTACGATGAGTGTCCCTCTGTATGCCACTCTTTAAGCCAAGCAGTGTGGTGGGGGGGGGGGGGGGTTCAGGCGCTGATGTAGCGGCGAATAAAAAAGGGGAGCAAACTACGACCTACGACCAATCATCATCTTACTGTAAAGAACAACAAAAATCAACACAGTTTTTACACATATCTTCCAGACCTGAATTCACAAATTTTCACTCATAGCAAAATGAGGGTTAATCAAAATTCAAATTAATATCTTTAATATATTTTTTTGGATGTCCACTATGATGAATATTTTAACGGAGACAGATCTTTTTCCATTAATGGTGGGTTTAACCATGGAACTATATATCTGAGTAGGCCTGGACTATGTGTTGGTTTTGTATAAATTGTCACTTAATGTCATTAAAAATGACTGTTTGTTGTTAAGTATTTTGTATATGCCTGCATTTACAGGATTCACTAGTAAGGGGCATGGAGCTCTCCGCCTCCAGCCGGTGCATCGAGATGGCAGCAGAGCCGGATATGGGTCTGAGGCCCCTGCTGGAGTCTGAGCTGGAGGAGTTTCTGGTGATCCTTTAATAATTTTGCTTGTTTGTTTCAGATAAGACAATACAAATTAATATCAGGAAATCGAGTTGGTTTTGCAGGACACCATAGGTCGTAGTCGAACAGAAAGAAGAAGAAACTCAAGGTTTTTATGCAGGTAAATACCACACGGATAGTTCTGGTTTGTTGTGTGCCATGCGTGACGCTCATTCTGAATTTCCTCATGAACATTAACAGCAACAGAGCCTTTTCTTATCAACTCGTAGGACCTGGAGTAGCAGAAGCACTAACACGACTACTTAAGGCTTGTGCAACCTTTCGTCTCTGAGAAGATGCTGATTGGACTTAGCTATTTTTGGCAGGACAGATATTAAAAGCACCTCTGGCTAACCAGTCAAGGGATGATTTCAGACAACAAAAATGCTTTCATCCAAACTTAATTTGCCATGCGCGGCAATTCTGCGAACCTCTGTCTGACATGCACGATGTGATCTTCTGCATTACATCTCTTGATCTCGGAAGATTCTCTTTATTCAAATATTAATCTGTAGTGTTATTGGCACTGTCCCTTCATTGTTATGACTCAATATTTGTCGCATTTACTCCAAATAATCGACATCTGTCCTGCTCTTATCGACAGTATACTCTTCTCAACCCAATTTCCTCACAAGGATCTTCAAAGTCCGATCTTATCTCATCAAATTCTTGTTTATTTGCTGAGGAAAATGTGAAAGTTTTGCAGAAGCTCAGAGCAGTGGTGTGCCGCGCGCCGCTCAGAGAAATTAGCAGCTAGCCTCCATTCATTCTGCTGTCTCCAGATAATACTGTCCCGTCCACTTGTTTCTGTCAACGGAGATTTGTTGAGTGAATAACTGTCAGGTGGGTTATTCTACGTGGAGCTTGTATAAATGACGCTGAAAAGTTACAAAGTCTGTAATTGCAGTTTATGAGCAGCATTTAGAGCGGAGGGAGACAGACGGACAAAGAGAGAGAGCCAGAGACAAAGTGAGGTGTAGGCCAGGGACAGACTTGATGGGATTTTAGAAATCTATGAGGCTGATGATGAATGTCTGAAATAGGTTTGTCTGCCCATTGAAAAGCCATTTGTTTTCATTAGCTCCCAATGCTGGGGCAAGTCTGCAGTGAGGGAAGAGGGTGGGTGGCTGAAGCTTATGCTGAGGATGGTCATTATGGGATGGACCTTGCTAGCTAAAGGAATTAGCCCAAAGCTTTGTCGGTCCTTGGCCGAGTGATGTGGAGTGGGTGAAGCATGGCCGTCACTCCACTGGCTCCATGTACCAGCTACCAACAAGACTGTCCTCACCAGAAAAAGCAGTGCTCAAAGTACAGCCTTGATTGACTGTTCAAATGCCTAAAATGATCTATGTTTACAATTTTCCAATAAGAAACCTCTTGTGGCTCTTCAAGTTATTACTTTGTCTCCCAAAAGCAAAAGCAGAAGTAGAGGGACTTCGTTAGAGTGATCCTGGTGATCCATACAAAGCACCTCTTTGACACCAGAGACTGCTTCTTCATCCCTTTTTGTACCAACTGTCAAAGTGATTGTCTTTTAACCATGACCACAACCTAAGTATTTTATCAACCCAAACCACTATCTTTCCCTGACTTGGGAGAGTTAGTACAGTGTGCTTGAGAGCAGTGTGCCCTGCCATTATTCCGACAGCCCATTATTCCAAAAAACCCTCATAGCTGAAAACCCATTTGTCCCACAGCCCGTTATGCCGAAAACAAACGTCCAGAAAACATAAGGCTCATTGCAAAATACAAACCCCCCTTACATGGCTCATGATTATGCAAGATGACGTCATTGGACCTTGCTGCTCGCCCTATTCTGCCTCTGATTGGCTTATCCTGATATCCTAACCCTGAATCTAACTAATCTCATGTCATGCTAAAACCTAACCAACATAACCAACGAACCCAAAGGGTAACTAGTCCTACCAGTCTACCAGGCTACCAGTCCCAGCTGTGGCGACATTGGTACAGCTGTCTCTTTGTAAGGCATTGCTAGGCCTATGTACTTTTATTGTTTGTGTCTGTTTTTTTATGTATCTGCCTGTATGGACCCCGAGTCTGAAATAAAGTCTCTATCTATCTATCTATCTATCTATCTATCTAACAAGAGGCAGGGTGGTGGCTCATGCCTTTGCCAGTCGGTAAACAAATCGGCAAAGTCCAATGATGTCATTCTGTGTTTGTATTTTCAGAGCAAGGGGCCTTTGGAGCATTGGACGTTTGTTTTCCATGTAACGGGCTGTCGGACATATTAGTTTTTGGGCCAATGGGACATTCTGCCCTTGATGTCGCCTCTCAAGTCCATTCTGACCTCTAAAGTTGCTGATTGGACTGTACACAATTACCTTAACCTGGATATCTGGGTAACACTTCATAATAGCTACACACTATGAAGCATTAGTTAAGTATGAGTTCATCATTTATAAAGCATTGTTCCTACATTAACACTCATTAGTATGCAATTGATAACAACAGTTATAAATGTTTTATTCTTGATTAATAAGCTTGTCTATTATGTGTTTCATGATTGTGTTTTCATACTTTATAAATGATGGATTCCCCATTTGTAAATTAAGTATTAGATATATATATATATATATATATATTACAAACCAATTATTGAGGAGTTGTAGATGATTAATAAGCTTTATAAAGTGTTAATAAAGGATTAAGAACTTATTTAGATGTACATTATTCATGCATTTTTAATGATTTATAGTTAGGGACTATGTTAATATATGCTTTATAAACGTGTATTAATACTGCAATTCATGATTAATTAGGTAGTTACTAATTATTAGTAAAGTATTTTGTGTGAAATTAGTGAAATCAAGAGAAATCCCACTTTCAATACGTCATCAATGTAGGACATAGTGAAATCCCGCTTCATACGTCATCAACGTTTTGCTAAGGAACTGATACGGAAGTGCACTTACGCGATGGAAAACTCCGACCTAAGTTGATAGGGCGCGCGGACCCGGGCCAGAAAGAAAGACTGCTGATGGGCCTCCAGTGTCCGTCAGTGTGTTTCCTAGTTTACTGGCACGTAACGTTACACATTATAGAGGATGAGTATCCAGCTAGCCTTCCAGCTAACAAATCACTGACTAGAGGTCCTGAGACGGCGCACGCTACCCTGTCACCTCCGTTGTAAATAGAGACAGTTGGCTAACGATATGATAACGACAATGTTAGATGACCATTTATTTGTTTATATGAGTGGAGTGAATGTGAACGTTTTATATCCAGCCATGTTTTCCTGAAGGAGAATTTGTTTTGTTTTTTACATGAATGAATGGCTGAGAGGTTTGTATCAAAGAGTATATCGTTTGCATCTTGCAAAACATATTGATATGTTCTTTATCACTTTCTGTTGTGATTATTTGCCTTTTCTGTGGAAAAAACTATGGGTTTTGAGGCACTGCTGGCCTTTCAATGTCATTTACAGATGCTTTGTAAGGCTTAAATAGTCCTCACTTCAGATGAGGTCACACAAAATACTTTACTAATGATTAGTAACTATAATTAATCATTAACAAAGGAGAGGAAACAATTAATATCAGACACAGAAAATGGATCACCATCTTTTTTCTCACTCTCATGCTCTCAGGACGTCCATACAAACCAGATCAGAACATTGTCAGGATTGACTTTGCATTGGTCGTTTGTGCTCCTGGAAGGCATTGCACATGACGTTGTCCTGCACTAGCTCAGACAACGCTCATATGGGTGCTTTTATCAGGCAATGTTAAAATGACATATTTTGTCATTTAGTTTGCTTCATACACACTCGAGCCAACATGATGTATGACAATATTGCAGTAGTTGTCTGGTGATGAGATCAATGCAACAAGACTGCATTGAAAGCCCCTCCATCTCTCACACCTGACAACTCTTGACTCTTGATACATGCAACGTAGAATGGATGATAGTATATGAGTCATGCCTTAGAATAAAACACCAGCCGATGGTAATGCATACAGTATTCACCTCTCAACACATCTACACATTTATCTATCAAATCTGATGTAACATCTCTTATAATATAGCGAGATCTGTAAGTAGGCAACATGAACAGCTCTGGATTGGCCTTTCCCCGGTCTGAAAGGGTTTGTTCATGTGGAGCTGAGAGTGGCCAGAATCAATAAGAGAGAAAAATAGGAAAATGACATGGCTCTCTCCAGATGAAAGATCTAATCTCCAATATCCATTTACAGCTCAGGGCCCTGCACTAAGGCAGCAGCACAGCATCCCAGTTACAGCAGATCTCATGGCCAGATCACTGTCCACACTCCCTCCTAAACAATGCTGCTGATTCCGAGGCAATGTGCTTCAAGCAATTTCCTACTTTTGCCGTTGTCGCTTCCTTATATATATATATATATATTTTTATTTCATAAGCTCCCCACTCCGTCCTCGATAATGGTGTGACTTGTGACTTGTGAGTGTGGATTTGCATTCGACATAAAGTCGCGTCCCGTTTCCGACGTAGCTTTCACTTCGACGCGGTGACAATTTAATTCCCTCAATATAGTAATCAAACTTAAAGTATTTCATTTTCATTTGCTCTCCATTACATTTGCGCTGCTCTTTATTTTCTCTCACGGCAGTGAGTATTAAAGTGGAATACTGGCGCGTCGCAGGCTCGCTGGGTCCCATTAACAAACACTGACACGCATGTGTTTAAACCATGCCACATTTCTGGGGCCGAGACTTTTGCCTGCCGCTTGGTTTCTTTCTTTCTCTCTACTCCCTCCCTCGTTTCCTTCTTCATCCCTTCCTTCTGAAGGAGAGGCGCCTTTGTAGTTTCTGTCTGCTCTTATCAGTGCTGGCATGAAGCACTTGCCTCTGCCACTGTCCTCGTGTTCCCGGCAAGCTCCCACTTTTGTGTTGCCTAATGAACTCGGACCAAAATTAGACATACTCTTCAACTTTTAAACTGAAGGAGCCCCTTCAATGGTTCCTTTGTGAAGCGCTGCCACCGCTGTGAAGGGAGGATGTGTGACTGAATGTGTGTGTGTGTCAAAAAGTAGTGGAATGCTGGACTGTTTTATGGTAGACATGAGGAATTTAGGCTTGAGCTTCAGTCAGCCCTCAGGCAACTGGAGGAGCCTGTGTTGTCTCCCTCTCTCTTCTCTATCCACACACACACACCCACACACACACACACACACACACTCACACACACATATTCAAGCGTGTGATTTTGAACATCCGTTCCTGCATCCATTCCTTTATTTGAATGATCACTGGTCAAAACAAACATTTAAGGACCGCAAATAAATATAAAAATGTTTTTATTTGTTATTGGATTCTTGCATTTTTTATGGTTTCATTGGCTCATGAAGTCCTTGGCCTTTAGTCACGCTCGCAGCGTGGGATGTGAAATATTTCAACATCTAATAAATTATAGTGAACATAGCAGTCACAGAAAATATGGGTTGGATGTATATGAAATACATTTTTGGACACTAAGTTGCTCTTCTGGCTAACCTCAGGGAAACGGTTGATGGTTTGAATTGAATTAGACAATTTCTAGCAAGAAGACTTTGGAACACTGCATGTACATAATATGATGAATGAACGGTACCCATTGTAACGTGCGGTGAAGAATGATGGACGACCGTGCGGTCCGTAGGCACTCATGGTCCATCGGGCCGGTCAGCTAAAGGAGCTCTTGGTAGGCCATGAACAGCGTTCCACGTGCAGGCTGCTGAAGTCTTAAGCCAGATGTAGATGTTGGATGTAGCGAGTAAAGCAGCTCTCAAACACAGCTTTTAGTTCGGGTAAAGTTGGCAAGAAGGTGGTTGTTAAGGTCGGTTGCCGGGGAAACTGCAGCATGAGGAAGGATGAACTGAAGGAGTCATGGTCAAACAGGAAGAAACAGACTCTGAGTCTGTGTTGTAGATGGAGTTGTGACGATACCGATACCAGTATCAGAAATGTCTCCGATACAGCCTAGAATGCTAGATAGGTACGCTGTCCGATATCACGTTATTACGTCATTGATCATGTCATTTACACTACACATGAACAATAACAACACATGTCACTCACTACCCGATCTGTACATCCTGCCAGATTGGTACTGCATATGTGCAAACTAGCACTACACACCTGTGGTTAATGGCTCGGTGTTGGGCAGCCAAGTTAATTTGGCCAAAAGTTTTGAGGGGTCGGCACAGTGCAAGCTTGCAAAGTTACAGCAAGTCTTTGCTGTTTCAAGTGTCTATTTTCAAGTGTGAACACACAACATGCTCTAAACCTGAGAACGGCAAAATTGTCATTACAAGGTGTCTGCTTGACAACAGAACAAACACTCCCATGTTGATCGATTCATTCATCTTCTATATCATGCTTTATTTTTCATGGTCTAATTCATTTCCATTGTTTTGCTCTGTGATTCCTATCCTATCTCTTTTTTGCTCCCTCACCCTCCCCTTGCAGTCACGGCTCACCCCTCTGTGTGGGGAGAATGGGGAAGAGTAAGGGAGGAGGAGGAGGAGAGGCGAGGGGAGGGAGAGGAGGAGGATTATAAATCAAGGTAAACGGTGGCTGTTTAACCCCTGCTATGATGTCATTTCCAGCAGAGCAGCGACATGCTGGCTTCCTCTGCTCTCCTCTTTTCAAAGCCCCCACAGTACACTGCACTCGCTACCGTGCATGTCACCTTTGTGTAGCTGCTCATGCCCCCCCCCCCCCCCCACACACACACACACACACACACACAGGGCTCCCTACATACTACTCCCTATGCACTTGACATGTGGCTATTAAGGCAGGCTGGGGGCATATTGGGGATGAGAGGAGGGGGAGAGCCGACAACTTACAGCTGCAGCGAGAATGTTAGCACACACACACACACACACACACACACAGAAGAGACAAGAGAAACAAGAGCACAAATATTAAAGGTGCTAGAACACATTCACATAATCATGGACCATGTGACATCAGTCTTCACTGAAGAAAATAAAGCAGGGGGTGAGAAGAGTAATCAAAATACAACATGCACATACATGTGTGTACTTTTACTACACATCGGTTCTTTTCTGGGATATAACAAACACAATTTCCAGAGCACATCTTTTTCACAAAGCCCGTCAATACGACACGTCTGCACTGTGATCAATATACTCGCTGATGTCACCTATCAACACTGTGAAGTGGCACCTCTTCCTAGTGACTGGGCATATGTTGGTGGGGGAACAGGGACTCCTCTCTCTCTCTCTCTCATTTACAATTTTACCATATGGTTGAGCGTTGGTAGAATTTCAGCTCACATCCGTTAGCCTCCAGGAAAAACTAATAGTTATGACTGTTGATAGAAGTCTGAGGAGATTTACATTCACTCCACCGTTAAGAATGGTAACATCACATGCATTAGATGGGATTGTGATAACTTTATGTTGTACTCTTGACTTTGGATGATGCCTTTTTATTCATGTGAAATCTTGAGCACATTTAGACGTAACGAAACTAATTTTGTAAATTAAACAAAACAAATTATTTGAAATTTGATCAAATCATTTGGCGGTACCTCCTCGGCCCACTAGATGGCGTTCTGATGGGTTTACATCAGCTGCCTCGGAATCCATTTCAGTGGCTTGTTTAATCCAATCCTGAGTCTGTGTGCATGAAAATAAGGCTGAACGTGAAGTTTGTTATTGATTATGCCTAATATGTTTCTGCGTCGTTAAGGGAGCGTCGGATGTGTTAACGCCTGTAATTCAGCAGGACCGCATAAAATATTAAAGCAAAGCAATATTAACAACATCCGTTTCTGTTGTAGCTACTCAACAGTTAGTTCTTCATATTTCCTCAGTAGGCCTGTTGTAAAATCAGTCCAGCATCAGCACCTGGCATTAGTGCCGTTATCTTTCTGTGGCGTGAGTAAATGTTGAAGGGCGATTAAAAAAAACTGATATTGGCATCAAGCATGTGGTGTTTCTGGATGATGCCTCCCAGAGATCACCGGTCAGTCAGAAAGTGTGTCCACTCACATAGAAATCCAAAAGTCCAATATGTTAATCATCATCCTGAGTATGTCCACTTTACATCACACTGACATGCTAGTCACATGACAGCAAAAGAGCAGTGACTGATGTAGGAAAGTGCGATGTGTGAATGTCATGACAGACTGATGTCAGCCATCCCTTGAACCCTTTTTTTTCTCTCTCTACTGGATGTACCAACCCAATGGCCCGAGGTCTCCACCAATCCACCTACGACAGAAGGAAAAGGAAGGCAGGAAGGGAGGGAGGAAGGGAGGAGACAAGGGAGCGAGGAAGCCCATTGAGACATGATTAGCGTGTTGGTGTGTGTATGTGTCCTAGCGGAAGACTGATGTGTACTTGAGATGGTATGTGCTTTGCCCTCAGGTCAATGACATTTAAAACACTGTAGAGTGTTTAAAAAAAAAAAGAGTTGCAGGATGTATGTGTGTGTGTGTGTGTGTGTGTGTGTGTGTGTGTATTCCCAGACCTATTCAGGCTGGAGGCCCACCCTGCCACTGTTCTGTAACAGTATGATAAGGTGTATGGTAATTATAATCAGGTTACTATAACCTTAAAGGACAACCAAAGAACAAATGAATGGTATTGCATGTGAGTAATCTGGTCGCACCTTTTGGAAAAAGGCATGTTTTTCTAACACATTTTGCATTTTGCAAGTCCCATTATGAATACTGTTCATCATGATCGATAATACGATAGAGGGCTAGATTTATCAAGGCCTTTTCACCTGATTTTCTGGCGCAGGTGTGATACTCTCTGCTCCAAATGCATTATTAGAGAGTTATAGTTCTCTCTATATTTCTTTGCATATGCATCATGGTAACAGAAGTTGATTATGTATCCCGTTGGATTTACTAAGGTCTCGCAATTTGCAAACGGACGGTTTTGCAGGAAGAAGTGCATCTGAAGACCAGGAAATAAATAATTGAAAACACAGATTATTCTAATAAACATAGGGCAATGGTTATTTATGCATACAATGTCAGATTACTGTAACAGTGGACGGGGAGATGTCGTTTGTTTTCATTAAACTTGAATTTGAGCTTGACCATAAGTGAACTGTAAAACCACTGAAGGTTTACAAATGCACTCTTCTTTCTTTTGATAAGACATTTCAGCGAGTGTACATTCATCTCACTACTAACAGCTGCCATATTATCACCATCCCCACCTGCTCCACCCTCAGCTGCTGCAACCGCTGCCCCGTCTCTCCTCCTCTCTCCACCAGTTGTGTTTCCTTCACGCGTCCTTAATTTGCCTCATCGTATCACCGTAACTCCTTTACATTTCCCTCGAATGTGTTTGATGTCGCTTACTGCATTAGCAGACATGAAGATTATGATATTGTACTTTGATAAATACATAATATTTTGAATATTTGTAGTTTTTCTAAGGTGGTGTAAATACACGAATACTGCATTTGCATTTTCCATCAAAAACAATGCAGAGCATATTTGTGCAACAGTAAATCTGGCCCGAAGACACAGCAGCCATTCATGAGACTGTAAGCGAAATGCTAACATCAGCATGCTAACATGCTGACAATTACAATGCTAACATGCTGAATGTGTCCATGCAGGATGGGAAGGGACAGTGGACGCACTTGTGTTTCTAAACATACTACAATCGATGGCGTGGCACATGCAGAGACGTTCCAAAGATATGCAAAACATGATGGCAAACCTCCTGACAGCAAGTAGGAGAACTTGTTTGTTGTATTTTTGCTAAACAACATGAAAAGGTAAAAAAAACAACACCAAGAACCACTTAACTCGTGAATGAGACCAACGATGGGGAATATAGCACATACGTACAGTGCAGGAAACAAGAGTCGATCACTTTACTGGCGCATGTCCCTTGTGAACTTGGGCAGATGGTGAAATTTACATCACGTGAACCGTTGAAACGTTGGAACAATGAATTGCCCTTTAGTTTAGCATGATAACATTAAACCAACGTATTGGACAATGATGAAGCTAAACACATTGATAGTGTATTGATTGATGGTGTTATATCAACATTCATAATGTTGAATATGACCACGCTTTTGACTTAAGATTCAACAAGTTTCACACAACGGAAGTCTTGCTTCCAAAAATATCAAGAATGATCTTTTTTTGTCACAATTCTGAAATTGTAATGAGTATAAATTAGAGAAATGTCTTTCAAATGACACTGTTTAAAATACTTGCATCAACGTTTAAATGTTTTCAACTAATGTTTGGCTGTTTTTCTGTTTGTTACATTTGCCAAGGACTTTGGATTACCTCTTTTCCATTCACTGCATGAACATCTTATCAAGTCCTTTATTGTGACATTAGTCCTTGTGAAGCTATGACAATTGTTTCCAGTGTAAACAAGTTTTTTTGGCTCAGTTATTATTCCTCCATGATTGGTGCAAAGTTCTGCCATGGATCTGCTATGATTTGATATTGGCACTTGCTTACAAAAGAAAATCTGACATTAGTGGATTGGCATTGTGAACAAATATATTCAAAGATAAACTGGCACACTGTTGTACCGTGCAGTGGTGGAGCGTAGAAAGTTCTCTAGTGTGTAAGGCAGCCTATATGCCACTGCATTGCATTTTCTCCACTGGTAGGGCACCCTAGAGGGACCTGCATCAAGTTTTCTCGACTGAAAGGACACCCTAGAGGGCTCTGCATTGTGGTTTCTTTATAGAAAGGGCAGAAAATACTTTTTCATATGGTCTCCACTGCAAGGGCACCATAGAAAACCCTGCAGAATGTTTTCTCCGATGGAAGGGACCCGACATCACATGTTCTCCAATGGGATGGCACCCAGAGGGCCTTGAATCACGTATTCTCCACTGGTAGGGCAACCTAGGGGGATCTGCATCCTGTTTCCTCCACTGAAAGGGCCTATAGAGTGCACTTTATCACATATTTACCACCGAAAAGGCACCCTTGAGGGGACTGCATCCCACTGGAAGCCCCCCCCCCCCCACAAGGGTAGTGTGCATGAGACTTTTGGGATACACAGTAGTGTTGAACTTGACAGGGACTTTTCTTGAACTTGGTATATCACTATGAGATCAATGAAATATTTGCATCAAGTTGCTATATTACCAGATGTTTCTAAACTTTTCTATTAAACCTTCATTTGCAGTATTTATTTGGTTGTCTCTCATTCTTAATCTGTCATTCTGTCTCTCTACAGAAGGATACTACTATCACCGCTGCCAGGGGCATGGAATGCACACACACATACACACACAGACATACAGTATGGACAACATACACAGGCTGCTACTACACACATTCCCTGGCTGGGCTTGATGAATGGGCCTAGTTTAAATTATTTTGTGCAGATCTCATTTAGGCCCTTGAAGAAGAGATCCAGCCTGTTTATTCATTTCACATTTGCACCCGGGCTTCAATATCTCTGTCTATGCCTGGAAAGGATTTACCCTCCTCCCATCCAAGAGGAGAAAAAAAGCCTGTAAAGAAAAGACAGAAAGAGACAGAGAGACAGGGAGGGAGAGAGAAAAAAGCAATTTACACAATGTACATAAAATGATGCGCTCAGAGTTTGATAACCTGCATAAATTATAGAGTATAATTAAATATTATACCCTGTGAATCACCAAGGAGAGAAGATGGTGGGAGAACAGACAAGGGGATAAAAGCAGGGAGTGGGGAGAGAAAGAGATAGAGAGGGGAAGAGAGAGGAAAACAAACTAAAGATGAGGAAGAGGAGAGAGCGTTGGTGCTAGACTTGGATCTCATAATTGTTTTTATTGATTATTTCTTAAGGTGAAATAGTTCTAAGATAGATAAGAACAGGGAGTCAGGTGAGGGAAGGGCAGAAATCAGGGCGATGGAATTCCTGTGAAAGACTCATTTTTTTACAACAAAAAAAATCAAGGCCGCCTTTTCCCGTTGTCAGATTGCCTCAGTGGTGGCCCATATAAATGAAATGGAATATTAAAAATTTAAATTGTTCGGCAAAGGGTAGGCGTGGAGGCCGTTTCTGGTGAGCGCACAATTGACCCAAAAATATATTCAAATTAGCAAAGCTCACTGAGGGAGGGGGTGGTAAGTGTGTGTGTGTGTGTGTGTGTGTGTGTGTGTGTGTGTGTGTGTGTGTGTGTGTGTGTGTGTGTGAGAGTGCTGTAGAACACGGACATATTTGTTCACTCCCGTGTTCTTTTTTGACCCCACAAGAGAGAGTGAGAGACAGCGATAAGGAGAAGAAGACAGTGATATAAAAAAAGAGAATATTTGTTCAGTATAACAGCTGTCATTGTTCTTTATGTGGAATGGAGCTGGATAAAGACGGAGGTTTCACTGACATGCTGAATACAACACATGCTACTCTACTATTCGGGATATATGGACCAGGATAACAATTTACCGGTTTACACGTCATGCAACTCATAAACTGGGAGCTGTAATGGCAGCTGTATTTGATAATGTATAATCTGGAATAACTATTGCAACTTTGATCGGCCTAAAATCCAAACCACAGGTTGTAATGAAGAGACACATGATGAATAACAAGGCCAAGGGACGACCAGCCATGCCAGCTCCTTTACTTATGTACTTATGGCTCATTTCTAATGCGCGCTTAGGTTCAACTCGATTCTACTTGACTCACTTTTGGTAACAGGTGCTTCAGTGAATTTCGTTTTCCACTGGCGATAGTACCCCCTGAATGTAAGTGGGACTCTTAGCTGACCATCATAAATGACGTCACATACTCCATCCAGCTCCCACTGGATCCTTTAATCTTCAACCAAACACAGATTGCCATTGAGTGAATAAAAAACATTTTGCTTGCTATTGGTGGTCGCTTGGCTGTTTATAAACGGTTAATGCTGGATGTCCCATGTTGCGCTAGTGACGGTAAATGGTAGTGCTTTTCTAGTCTTCCAACCACTCAAAGCGCTTTAACACTACATGTCATCATTCACCCATTCATACCCTTTCATACACGGCATGGTTCCATCTGACCAATCAGTGGTCAGAAGTGTTTTAACTCCACTCTCTAGTATCGGCTCATCTGGCTTGGAACAGCGACTGAGGTGGAACCAACAAAAGAACCAATTACCAGGTACAATCCGCAACTTCATGCAAAGAATTGTCTGTTAAAGGCCAGTCGTTTCTCATTAGTTTTGCAGGTATTCGGCCATGAACCAAGTTGTTGGTAAATGTCAGATTTAGCAGACAGATGAAAAGTCATGGCATCACCAATGTTATTACACTTAATCTTGAGGGGAACATGGACGTTTTAAGTAAAATCATTTTCAATCCATCCAATAGTTATTGAGACATTTCTCTAATCCACAAATGTAAAAATATACACAACTTTACAGCAGTCTACATTATTTCAGTCCAGTACAAAGTGGTAAAGTAACTGACTGAGCAACCTTGCCATCCCTAGAGCATGGCTAGAAATGGGAAGACTTTTTTTGTTTGGGAAAGGACATTTGGTTACAATTTAGTTGAAGTTATTTGCCAAGATCTGCGGCCACAGTGACATGGCTACAACCAAGTCTAATGTGGCAAGAAACACTTGAGGTGTACAGTTTCATGACGATCTTCAAAACTAAAATAAAACAAGTTTTATTAAACTGGAATTCGTCATTAAGTGTGAGCATTTTGGATCAGATGCTGCCTGTCATGACTATATTATCTGCACTGACGTTGCCATGTTAATTAGATATGCTTCTTTGAATCAACAATTGCTTTAACACAACAACCCAGTTCATCAATGCCTTTGCAATCAGAGCACCGCAGGTGATGTGGACTGAACTGGTTATTCATAAGCAGTATTGGTCACCAGTTGAACACACGAAGAAAAGCGCAGAACACAAACTTCATGGAGTGACAGCTGATCTGACCGCAGCCTTGAAACCCCTGCACCAACGATGGAGGGAGTAAGGAGCAGCATTAAAACCAGTATGGAGAAAGGAAATGTCTCACAAATGATAGTAATTGAGTAAGTTCTTCTCCCATGGGCCATGCAAACTCATACAGATACATCAAAGAAGCCAGAGTTCAAAGCATACCATTCTTAACAAATGACGGCTCCTTTTAAATCTACATTGACACGTAAGTGACGGCTGATAACACGAGAGATGACAGCACAGGACCAGTGTGTGCCGAGCAAAACGACAGTCTTTAGCTCTCAAGTAAAAACACACCATCGAACGGCCACTCCATCTTTGTCTCTCTCCCTCCCTCGCCCATTGTTTATTCAAATTTTACAGATGGGGTACTTTTTCCAGTTCAGCACCTTCACCAGTTTTGTGAGAGAGAACGGCATTATGCCTGTGTTATTATGCAATTCATCACCAATAATAGATTTGTTTACGGGGGCCCCCCGTCTCTCGCCCGCTCTCAGCGCTGCATTTTCAAAATAATAATAATAATACATAGTGTATAATGACGGTAATGGTACGAAGGCTTTGATAATAGATGTGCTGGGAGGGATAACAGAGCCCTGATCAGCCTGGGTCTCAGCTCAATTGTCTTCAAAGCACTGTTTAATGTAGAATAGGCATCCAGGGAGATTGTCTCGAAACCAAGAAAAAAGGTGGGTGTACGGATAAGAGAAATGAACGCACCGATGGGAGTATGAACGCGCGCGCTCACACAGCGCACGCGCAAGCACACACACACCGAAGCAGACGTACACTACTAACTCAAATAAGCTCTCACACAACCACCCACTGGTGCGTCTCTCCTCGGAGGGATCTCTGGTGTAAATGTGTTAAAACTCTCCCTTGGTCTTTGGCTTCTGCTGAATAAATCTGTGTTTTAGTCTTCACTTTAGCACTTTAAACTCGGGGTATTTCCAGCATGTTTTCTCTCTGCCTCCCTCTGGGCTTTAACTGAGATCTCAAGCTGCCGACAGATATAGCAGCATCAGTTCTGCAAGCGTGGCGTGGTGCACGTAGGTGAGAATGTTTTATTACGTTCCTGAGGAAAAGCACTCTTCAACCGCTTACTTCTTCATATTCAAGCAGTAATAAAAGTTTAACTTTCATTATCACCTTCTCTAATTCTTAAGTTGATAATGAAAACACTATGTCTCACCCCTAGCCTCCAATTTAAACAAGCATTATTGGGGGAGAAAAAAATCTGGTTAGGAAAAGGACAAAGCACCAGTTACAGGCTCTACAGAGAAAACTAATTCATACGACCACAAGTTTTTTATAGCTTGTTATTTAAAATAGATGACGTTCATAGAGTGTTTAATGAAAGCATGTATTATGTCTCTGTGATGAAGGAAAGCAGTAAAGAGCTAAGCTAAGTTATAGGGCAGACAAGCCCAAAAACAAAATGTCCATCAGCCCTTTTTGTCCACACTGAGGTCATTTAGAAAGGAACCTTTATTAATAACCATAGACTGTACATAAGAAGTGCACATAGTCACAGTGACTTCGCCCATTGCTTTGTTGAACACGGTTTTGAAGCCTCCAATTTAGAATTTTGGCCATCGCCAACTTGTTTTTTTTGGGAACCAGAAATGACTCAAGAGGGTGGAGCTACGTACAACTGAAAGCTTTTTAGGTGACCAAAATATTACAATGAACCGTCATGAGGTCAAAACAAACCGTGAAAGGGTTCAACTTCGGAGACGAAAACAGTCAAACTGGACAACGCCGTGGTAGCGACCTTTCAATCACAAGGTAGCCACACCCCAAAGCATGCGCTGCTTTATGGTCTAGTTTACTCTAAATGGACCATTACTAAATGAACATCATGCTGTATTGAAGAAGACTTGAAACTGCTTTATTTTATATCCCACTGCTTTATTTGGCAAGACCCACCCTCCGTAGCATTCAATCACTAGGATTGGTCAGGTGTCCATGCTCGCCGAGCCACCGGTAACCGGATTTGTTCAGGTCCTGAGACATGACCAATGGGATCTCCTGAACCTAACTACTTAAGGTCAATGCCTAATCTTAACCAGTTGTCTCTGCCTCAACCAGCTAAGTAGAGCGGGTCAAGAGATGCAATAGGATTCATAAATACTGCTTGAAATGTGTACATGTATGAGTACTGGTTACATGTCAGATGCAGCAAACTCCTTTCCGCCAGTCACTGGTTTTCATCGGGGCATATGCACAATCATTCTCAGGTGCATACTGAGTTGATGTCAAAGTGTCGTAGCTGTATTCAATACATCTTTTTGGGAGCAACAAATCAGTGTGCGGGCTTTTTTTCCTTTTCCAATTCTTTCTATATTCAAAAGTGTTCGCTTCAAAATAATGACACTACAGTCACATAAACAGTCTGCAAATAAGGGCTTTAAACCTACATTAATCAATATCATTGATATCCAAGCCACTAAAATGGCTGTGTATAATGTTTAAGTGTCTTACTGTGATGAGACAGCAGAGGATTAACACCCAACGCTGCAGCTCTACACAGCTCTGGAGCCTGTTTTAGTTCCTTGCTTTAATTCCATGTCACATACTTACTGTTTGGGTCAGTGTCGCATCGTATATGCTATTCTGTGTCCAAATATTGGTCTCACTGGTCCGGTCTGCTGGATGTGTAACCAAGCAACTGTTGGCAGCCACGTTTTACAAAAACATTATTTTAAGTTAATATGCCAGAAATCGAGTCTGTCAACTTGTTTTGATGTTTTTCTTAACAAAATATTTATCAAAAATAATTATGAAGTGTCCTTTTCAAGGGTATTAAATAATAACGATTCTTTTTTGATAGTGTATAGAGATATATTTTATTCTCTATTATTATGCCTCAACAGAGAGTTGAAATGGTAGGTCTAAGCAATGGTCCATTACTTTGATATTATTATCATTATATCACTAGTATTGCTGCTGTTGCCACTCCAGCTGCTGTTCTTCTTCTTATTGCTCCTGTTGATGCTAAGCTCCCGTTTATCACCGCCTTCGGGGTCAGCATTTATTTGAAACAACAACTGAGTTGAGAGGGAACTTTTTTTCCCTTTCTTTCTTTTCTTTGTAGGTGTGTCTCGCTGCGGTTATGGTTGGTTTGCAAATGTCCCTGAATCCAAAGGTTAAATTGCATGGCTTTTTCGTTCTTAATTGGTCGTCATGGAATCAGTTAATAAGCATACAGTGCGCCACATGTTGGCTTTTTTGTGTTTGGTTTTGTGGTGAAAAGTGTTGAAAAAGATAAACACAGAGATAGAGGGATAGAGTTTCCTTGCTTCTTTAATTTCTACATAGGTATCCATGCTTTCTATTGAAGCTGTTTAAAATGTCTTCATCAGGTTGCATTACATATCTTCCATCTATTCCGAGGCACAGAGGCAGACATTACTGAGGCACACAGTATATATATTTATATATATTACCAATAACAAAGAATTTTTTGTTGTAAAAGGATGGAAATAGCTGTTTGACTTACACTTAATGTGAATTCAAAATCTCAATTTAAGAACAATCATGAAGCCCCTTAGGTCCAGATTGTAAATGCATTACATTTATTAATATTCATGTTTTAAATTTAAAATTGTAAGACTCTTTTAAGCAGTTGAAATTAATTTTGATGGTGTTAAAAGTGGTGGAATGTAACTAAGTGCATTGACTCAGTTACTGAACTTAAGTTTTGATGACTTTACTTGAGTATTTCCATTTTGTGCTATACTGACAATTTCCATAAGAAAATGTACTTTTTGTCTCACTGTATTTATTTGATAACCATTACTAATTACTTCAAGAAGTAAGTCAATGAATGAGTCTGTTCCAGGATCAGCTTTCATATGACTACAACAAAGAGATAATCTGTGAAGGACACACACAAACACACTGTGCTTGACATATTTATGACATGCTGGTCAGCTTCCTGAGTCCTCTCTCTCTCTCTTGTGTGTGTGTGTGTGTGTGCATATTGCATACATAATGTCTGCAAATATGTCAATATAGTTATCTTTCTTGGTGTATATTGTCACATACGTACGCAAACACACAAAAACGTCATGAATACAGAGGATGGACAGAGGAGCAGAGCAATGTAGGACAGGTATGGCCCATTATGACATGTAATAGGAAATCACTGAGACGCACACACACACACACACACCATATGTCGCCAGGTGTGGCTGTCACATTCTCCTGCCCTGTGCACCACTATAATCAATTAAACAGGATAGTTTCATCATCAAATATCCAAATGATGATTGCTTACTTTACCTAATCTCCTAATGCCAGTGACCTCTAAATACGCGGAGGGTAAATCATGTTTTCCCTGCTTGTTGGGATGCTCACGCATGTTTGTGCTTCAAACTGCCTGGATGGGTGCACGTTGCCTGCTTTATTTTGGTAAAACACTGGGGAATGCTGAAGCACCGCAGAATGCCTCTTGTAATCAAATTTCTTTGTGTGTCTGTGTGTGTGTGCTCTTTTTTCTGCTGTTTGTGATTGGCGTTGAATGCAAAGTGACTGTCAGTGATCCTCATGAATGCCGAAGTAGCTCATTGACTGTGAACTGGGTCTTGTTAGCAGTTCGGTAAGCAGGAATAGAAATATAAGCACTTAGACTATTTATTCATGCCGACTGCCTTCCCTTGGCTTTTTGAAGGTAAAGAGGAGTGTTTTGTGTGTGTGTGTGTGTGTGTGTGTGTTTATGTGTCTGTCTCTTTGCATGTGTATAAGAGAGAGAGAGAGGGGAAGAGAAAGAGGATAGAGATTGACTAAGATGACAATGTGATAGTAGTGGCGGTGTGAAGTTTTTGCCATTTAATCAGTAGTGTCTTGCCTAGGAAACCGATTTTTTTGCAGGTGAAAACAGTAACTGATTTGCCATCATCATCGAAGTCTCTGAGGATACAGTGTTTTGATGCAGAGTTTTATTCGATTAAGAAATTATGCACTAAATAGCAACAATGATGAATCGGACAAAAAATGTATGCAATAGGCTTGGTTCTGTATTATTTTAGTACCGTTCAAAAGTCAGCTTTGGTTTCTCTGAAATATAGCACTGGTATTTGTTCATCCCAATTCCCATGAGACACGTATTTGCATTTGTAGCCTAAATGCTGATCTTAACCCTGTGCCTATACGTAGCACTGGCAATGGCTTGTTTTGACTCTAATATATTGTCTAACAGATTAGTCATAATGCCTGTTCCTCACTTTAATTGAATAATAGTGTAAGTTCAATCACATAACTTGTCTACGATACACTTTGCAAATCTTAAGCTTTTTAGTAAGCCAATCTTGCACGACTGCAACTTTTCAGTTGTGGTGTAACTGGTGCAGGACAGGGTATTGAGTTTTAAGGAAGTTCTTCCTTGCCTACAAGTTACCTGGAGACTATCGTCTGAGTACACTTAAAACAAGCTACCGAACTACCAGTCTATCTGGAGTTCTTTCTGTATTCATACCAGACGCAGAAAAATTGATTGGCGCAAGAACTTTCAACTTTTTTTTTACTTCATTGATAATCAGGAACGTGAGGGCTCACCTCAACGAGATGGATGAACTAACTGCTTTGGTGAGTAGCCAGTGAGTGTATAGAGTGCAGTTTGCTTTGCTTGACGGAGACATGGCTGAATGGGAATATACCAGACAGCCTGCTTGAATATACTAGACAGCTTTATGGTAGTGTTGGCAGACAGGGGAACACAGAGCAGAAAATAGAAAGGAAGAGGTCTTGCTGTCTTTGTTAACTCTAAGGGGTGGAACCTGGATATGTAACTGAATGAATTAATTTGCACTGCTGATATTGAGCTGATGGCGGTAGGATTGAGACCTCACTATCTTCCACAGGGGTTCTTGCTGCTGAGAAGACCCTCCAGGACTGTTTTCATGTCACATACTGGGAACTGTTCCAGGAGGACTACAAGGACTATGATTACTGTATGTTTGTTTCTATGGGGACATCATTGTACCATCCAAAAAAGATTGGCGGCTTTCTGAACAATAAACCTTTGATTGATCGGGAAATCAGAGCAAGAGGGTTTTTATGGCAATTGATTGGGAAGAACTCTGGCCAGTCCAAAAGGAGCTAATGACGAATAGCCAGAAACAACCACGGGGGGTAGATTTAAGCTAAAATGGGACAGAGCAGTGCAAAGGAGGTGTGGAATGGGAACGAATGGCAGGCTACAGCAAGTCTGCCACCGTAATACAGGGGGACCCAGAACGTCTACTGATCTGAGTTTATTTTCAAATAGGTTTGACACAATCACTACCTCTGTGGGCTCAGACAGCATGTCTAGTTCCACATCCATCATCTCTGCCCCATTCACACCACTGCTGGGGCTTCTGCTCTCCTCACAATGGAAACAACCAAGACCATCAAGGATATGGCTACCATCTCCTCTCTCGGTAAAGCCCAAACTTCAGAGTACAGTGCTCCCTCGCTCTCCATCTCTTCCCCATTAAACATTCCCATGACGCTGGATGGTATATATCGGGAACCCCTAACTACCCCCACTGGATTACAACTTACTTTACCCCACACCCTTCCCCAACACTCATCTCCAACCCGCTGGAAAAGGAGCAATCCAGACTCAGAATAAACAAACGAAGTGGGCCAGACCACATTGAAGCATGTGCTGGGTAGCTTGTAACAGTCTTCCAGCACCTCTACAGTTTTTCCTCGAGGTTGACGAAGTTGCCTGAACTATAAGACCTCATGCATTGTTCCAGTGCCAAATAAAGGCCATCCCAGCACTCTCAATGACTATAGACCTGTGGCACTTACGTCACATGTCACGAAGACCTTCAAGAGGCTGGTTCTGGTGCACCTAAGCACTTTGCTAACTGCTTTCCTGGACCCCCTGCAGTTTGAATACCAGCCACACACTGGGGAAGAGGATGCTATCATCTTGCCGACACCCAAGGTCCACTCGCACCTGGAGAAGCAGGGAAGCACTTTGAAAGTCATGTTCTTTGACTTATCCAGTCGTTTTAATACAATACAGCCTTTTCCCCAAGGGAAAAACATCGACTGATGCAACACTGACCAGCCTGAGTATGTCAGAGGGTATGGCTGTCCGTCTGAGGTGTGATAACCAACATCAGCGCACCTTAATGAACTTTACTGCTGCCAATCCCATTGATGCCTTCCATATCACACTTCCTGCCACCTTCAAAAGTTTTTCGGATGACTCCTCCATTGTTGCATACATCAACAAAGACCACAAGGACTGATAGCGCTGTCACATGGTGCAACAACAACCACTTGAAGCTCAATATCCACAAGAGCTAAGAGCTGGTGGTGGCCCTCTGTCCTGGTTATCATCTAGGGCAGCGGTTCCCAAACTTTTTAGGCCATGCACCCCCTTCTACATCCCGACCGGGTTCACGCACCCCCAATCCCCCACACCTTAAAAAAAAGCAACAGAGTCTATTTATAGCCGCATAAAAATCGGATCAATGAGAGAACAGTTTGCTCGCGTGTGGCGTTTGTTGATAAAAAACACAAAAAAGACAAAAAATCTTCCTGCACCGTGCCTTCGAAAAGGTAACGGACGTACACCAGAAGATTGGCCAGATTGGCCACATCTGTAGGCTCGTCTACTTGCAGAGAGTAAAACGCACTCTTCTTCACGCGACCGACTAATGTAGCCAGGATGTCTTCGGACAAAGCATCGATGCGGCGCGACAGTGTTGTTGGACACCGGGATCATGTCCAACTTGTTTGCTTCTCTCTCTCCAATCATACATTCCACCATCTCTTTGGCAGCTGGCAAGCACACGTCTTCAGCGATTGTGTGCGGTAGCCCCTTTCTTGCTATTCTGTGACCAGATATGAAGCCCGTAGTGCGTTTTTTGTAGACCCAACACATGAATGAGACTGCAGTTGTTTTGGGCTGTTTTGTAACTCCTCCAATTTCGATATAAAGAATGTAAGGGGCTTTTGACTTGCACTGGCATGCTTGGTGTTCAGGTGGCGACGTAAATAAGAGGGCTTCAGACAGCTGTTAGCCAGAACCTCACTGCACCGACTGCACTGCAGACTGCAAACACTGTCTCCTAAAAATTACGTTTGACCAAAAACGTATTTTCTCCCTGATTACGTTTGTGTTTGACTTATTACATTGACTTATTACAAATACGTTTCTAATCAACATTTTAACACTTTAACCTTTTTTCCCTCTCCACCACCAGCTCTCCTTCTCCCTATTACGTGGTCAGAATAATACTACAACACGCCGCCTGTCGGCAGAAATACGCTCATCCACGCACGGAAACAACACCGAGTTGTCAGCCGAGATACCACCAAAACACCCCGCCTGTCTCCAGCAGAAACGCGCTCATCCAGGCCGAGCAACGAGGAACATTACGCGGCTACAATACCTCCACAAAGGCCCGTGTGTAAAATCCGGGAGTAACCGTGACTCTCTTAAGGGTTAGGTTTGGGCGGGGACGTAGCTTCCTAGTGGAAGGAAGTGGAGAGGGTGGACACAAGTGCCTTTGGGTCCAAATTTATAGAAAGAAAACTGGCTTGGATTCACAAGACTGAAGCACTCTTAAGGAAAGGACTGTTCTTCCTGGAGAGTCTGCACGTAGCAGTGTCTGACATATATCTTGGTTATCGTCACCTCATGGTAAAGTTTGCTACTTTTTTTTAAAGAAAGATGTACTATTGTGCTCATCTTTTGTCAGTCAGTTAATTTAACATTACTTCATTCTCTTTTGATTTTTGATATGATTCAATTACTTGACTGCAAAACTCTTTCTTCCATTTCTGACCTCTTCCTCCACTCTCAAATCTGTAAAATAACACATGGACTATTGAAATTAGAAGTATATGCATGCACATTTCCAGTTGGCACTCTAATCATCATCATTGTATGCTACCCAACTTAGCTTGAAAAATGAAACTAGATGGTTTATAGATTTAGCTTACCACCAAGTTAGTTCTGAAGATTGTTAACAACAAAGAGAAAATGGCAATAAAAATACCTAAATAGTTGTTTTTTTGTCAAATGTCATAGTAATCCAGATTTCCTGCCTTTGGTGTCAAAGGGTGGTAGAACATTGGATCCCATGGGTAGCTGCTGTCCTTATTTAAGTTGTCACTTGTATCCGAACTCAACATCATTTGATTGGTGGTACACAACCTATAAGTAAGTGTAAAGGACTCTTAAGAGGTTCTGTGAATATTTCCTACAAACCTTTTACTTTGCAAATTACCTAAGTTAATTACTTCCTGCTAGCTTTTATTTTGTAAGTCCCTTTTTACATTTTGGGTCCTTTATTTTTAAGTCATTTTGGCGAAACCGGAATCAGATCCAAATCTCGTCAGAGTATAGTAGCTTGACTTCGCATCAAGAAAAGTACGAAATTGACGGTACAAAAGTGGAAAGTGTTATAATATATTCCTCTGCAATACGAGTTTCCTAATAAACAGTTAAGCACCTAGCTGGAACGGGAACAAGGTATTGTGTGTTTATTGTGTTCATTGTGTGTTTGATGTATTACTGTTTCGACTGGATGCTAATGTTAGCTTAATATAGCTAAATGACTAAACTGTAATTTTAAGCTAATGCTAGATTTCGGTTTTAACATCTGCTTTTGAGAAGTATATATGAGAGAAAATGTTGTATTAATGCTCCCATGTATATTTAAATGTAATTTACCGAATGTTTAAACTCGTAAGAGCTCATTTATGTTTTATGTGTTCCATAGCACTTACGGTGTTTTCTGGAGATCATAAGGAGAAAAGTAAATTTGTGTTCATCAAAATAACGATGACTGTTGAACACGAATAGAGGCCTCTGGAAACATCAGGACGCTTCACCATTCTCCGGCTGGGGTCCGATACAGTAAGTGGTGTCTGCTTTTTTAAGGGCTGCTTATTTATGAAATTCCCAAAATTAAAAATAAGAACATTGTTGAGGTGTATTCTGGTACATTTCCACCCAACCATTTCCATCTTCTTGAAACATACGCAAAGCTAATTTATTGAAATACTTCATACCGTTCGTCGTTTATATCCATGTGTGAACGTGCCAGTGAATATAAGTGGTTTTTTTCATCGAAGTGAGTTCGGAGGGTGAAGTGGGTTATAGAGGCAAGAAAGAGAAAGAGAATCCTTTTATGCATTGTCAAATGTTTCCCTTTAGAATTTCAACACTCTTTTCAATATTGAGTCTAAAAAGAATGTGCTCAAGACTTTACCCTGCCTGCTAGAATTAGTCGGAGGACCATTTTTTGTCATAAATTATGCATTGAAACAAAGAGACAGTCTCTTTTTTTTGTTCTCTCTTGGCGTACGGGCCCGAGCGAACGCCTTTTAAAAATCTTTAAAATTGTCCATTCAACTCAAAGTTACTGAGTGTAGCAAAAATGTCGAAGACATAAAGTCGGGGGAAGATTGAATAAAATAATGCGGGGGGACAGATTAGTCATGGAGTTGAGCCCACACGCTCTTTCAGCCGCCGCACAATGCCACTTTTTATAAGCGGCCCCCATCTCCACAAAGGCTGCGTTCAATATATCGAGGATGATACATGGTCAGACGTGTAATCTCTCTTTGATTCTCTGCTCTCATTCATCCCACAACCTTTTCAGCCCTGACACTGATGAGCTACTGGGCTCGATCACACGCACAGAGACAGACACAGACACTGTCAGACGCGAACACTCACGCGCAAATGTACACTCTTGCACTGACGAATATACGTGCGCTTACATGCTCGCACACGCTCGTCCTATTATATGCTCACGCACACACACACACATGCACAACACACTTCCTGGTCTTAAGAGTTCATTACAGCCACAGCCAGTCCTGGCATCTCTATTGCAGCTCTACACTCACTCTGTGGTTTTATTGACCAGAATGTTCAGGTGGTACAGAGCCGGCTATTGTTGCAGTATAATGGCACTCAGTGTGATGTTAGCAGGCAGTGTGACGTCATGGAGGTTTAGAATTATAAACGATATTGGATTTTTCATATTGTGAAAATGTTAAGGTTCCCTTCTTGGCCAAATAATTTGGGATTGACTGTACAGAATCTACCTGTGGGTGAGCTGCATTTCACTGGCGATATGTCGTGGAATTTGCACATCCTCATCCTCATACTGTTAAACATAATATAATATATAATTATGTAGTATTTGTGAATAACAAAGAAGATTATCTTCCTAAAGATAATCTTCCTTTTTGAGAACAACTTTCCCTACCGATGCCCAAAAAATTGGTTTGCTCTGTCACACTGGGTAAATGTAAAAAAGAAAATTAGGGACCCATTTCCTGATCTCCCCGCATCATTGGGGGCATGTGTAGTAGTTTGTTTGCGTACTTTGACCTCAGCAAGATGCCGCATGGGGGCTCTTCCGAAAAGGGGTTTGGTAATTCCGCACTGTAGCTGTTTTTGAATGGCGTGCAGTGGTAATCCAGAGTGTTTATTCCCCTTGTTGCGCATCCAGTGTGTTAATGGTAGTCGGGCATAGTGAGCGAGACACACGGCAGGCCTGGTACCAGTCCATGATAGTCAGATTGAGTGGACAGTTAGTTTTATTACATTTATTCAGCCTGACATTGAGTTCATGTTAGCCAATTTATTGTGGTGGTAGGGATGCTATTTTGATTTTGCAGTAGTGAGTGGCTAGCATGAAACGTTTTCTGTAGCATATGCTAGGAGCAGACTTAATGTGAAGACAATTCTGTTGCTACCTTTCATGAATGTAGCTAGTTAACAGCATCAGAAGATGATGTCCCCATTCTTTTATCTATTTTCCTGAAAAAGTGTGTTCCTGGGGTTTACTTTTCAATGTCTCAGACAAATTGGCATCCCTTACTGCAGTTGCTCTTAGAAATTCAAGCCTTTGTGATTATAACTAAGTTATACAATGACTATTGTTTGAGTCTAAAAAATAACTACTGCACCAGTTAAAATTTTACATGGCTTCAGGTTGTGTACTTGCTTCATCAAGACTTCAAAATTCAAAACATCACTCTCCTCTAAAGTCATTTTTCCTGCTGATTGTACGGACAGTTCTGAACTCTCCAAGGCCACTCAACTCATTCATGGACCGGCCTGTGTTGTCGAGCGGTGACATTTAACCCAAACTGGTCTAGAGCTAGGGATATGATGTTCTTTAAAAGAACAACTCTCTTGTTGTCCCAGGGTGACTCAAAGATCCTGCGTGCCTGCAGTGTACACACAACACACATAAGTGGTACTCATACATAAATGCACATAAGCACACACGTACACACACTGACACATACTGTACATTTGCCACACGTGGCCATTTACCTCCTCCGAGCTATTCATTTTACAAATTCCATAGCCTCTTAGAATTTCTTCATGTGAAGAAGATTGCCGCCTGGTCTCAGATTCATTATGGTGATTGAATTCCCTTCAACAGAGAACTTTTTAGTGACAGAGGGAGGGAGAGAGAGTATGAGAGAGAGAGAGAGAGAGTGTGTGACAGACAGAGAGAGAGAAAAAAAAGCATAAAGAAAGAGAGGGAGACAATCAGAGGAATAGACAGAGAGTGAGCAGTCTGTCTTGCCTGACTGAAAAGTGAAGGCAACACAGGGCTAAACGCTCGTCTGGGTGCTTAAGAAATAAAAAATGCTGCATTTTTCACCTCCTCTCACCTCTCTGCCGCCAACTTCACTTTCGCCTCTCTACTTAAAGGAACACTTCACCCTTAAAATGATCATTTGTGTATCAATTACTCACCGTGCGCGTTACCCTAATAGCTTGAAGACAACTTTGTTTTTACTCGCACGCCTCCACGGTGAACGTAGAATCGAAAAATATCCTTGATGAATCGAAGTAAATGGAGGAACAGGTTTAGCAACAGCAAAACTACGTCAAAACATCCGTTCACAAACTCTCGCACAACCTGTATGCAACATGCAAACTCGGCAAAATCTTTCCGTTCAAAAAACATCCGCAACTCGTGTTCGTGCCGCAAGTCTGACTCTGTTCAGGGACGTTATGTTTGCAAGGTTTGCCAGGAGAACGCATTCCTATTCCCCATCTTTTGCAGTCCAATCACATTGGAAATGGATCTCCTCATGACCAGGATGAACAGGAGGAATGATTACAGAGACCAGTAATTCTCTCAATATTAATAATAATAAGATGGACTTGAAAATACGAGGCTATCCTGTAAAGTGAGGCCTTGTTTATAATGGCTTACATACATCATTAGCATACATATGTAATTGTGCTTTTCTCTGACTCCGTCTTTCTCTTTCTATCCGTCTCTGTCTCTCTCTCCCTCCCTCTTTCTCCTTCCTTTTTTACACCAGTAGCACCTGGACCTGCACTATTCATCATGCGGATGACTCGGAACATGAATTCGTTTTCTTTTTTTTACAGTGGAAGATGAGAGGGCCAGATGGCATAGAATTAAAAAAAAAGAGAAGTCTGGAAATAAAAAAAGAGAGGAAAGCATGGATGGAGGGAGGAAAGGAGTTAAGGAAGGGATATGGTTGAGGACAACATCATTTAGCCCCTCTCCCCACACTATATCGTTTTCTGCTCTTTACACACTGTCTTCTATGTTATCATAGAGGGCACATGGTAGTGTTGGATTAAGGTCTTGGATTTTTTACGCCATTATGCACAGCATTACAGCTTTTCACATGACCTCCATTGTTGTTTCTTTTACTTCAAACAAGAAAATTGTGAAACTCTAATTAGTCTGTATAATTGAGGCCGGATGAAGCGCTGCCAATCGGAGTTCGTCTCATGCAAGGTGGAGTGGTTTTGTTCACTGGCTGTCTTTTCATGGTGGCCCGGCCTCTCTTTATTTCTCTTTTTCCCTCCGTCGCTCTCCACGTCTATCGCAGCTCTCTCGTAGCTTTGTGCTCATCACTGTTTTTTGAATAGCGGAGAAAAGGCTCTACTCGAGAGGGCCAGGAGGTGAGGGTTGCGTTATTAGAGCATCAATTGTGGCCAATTACAGTTATGCGAGTGCAAGCTCAGTACCTGCTGCATGCAGGTTTCAACCACCAGCAGGCCTCGACACCTCAACAACTTCCTGTTTTCACAGCTGAATGGAAAACAGGATCTTTTTCTTCCTTATCCTGTTGTATTAAGCCGAGCGCAAACAGCCAAGGCTGCTCCACAGTAGTGGACAAACGAAGACATGCTCAGTGGTGAGCCTGAGGTTGTTCAGGATGCATGGATATGGCAGTAAATCTGACAGAGGAAACTTCGAGTTGATAACTGATGGCAATACTAACACTAACTCTAGATTAGCTCTTTCCTGAAATTGAAAAAAGTATACAAATAAAATCGGCACATTTATTTTCTCCCTTCATAACTCATGTAGTCTCAAATGATTTGTTTCCACACAAAACATTCCACACAAAACATTCCAGATGTAAAATAGCCAAATAATTACCTGACGTCTTGATGATTTAGATTAATTGTATTTAAAACCAATGCATTGACATAACTGACGATTTCTTTGCATGATGAAGCCTTCGTATATCTGTGAGCTCTCTTTTAAAAGGACAATTTGTGCAATCAAGAAAAAATAATGAATATACTTACTTAATAACTTAATGATTTATTAACAATAGTTTAAAACATGAAGTGAATAAATCGCGGGAGATTTTTTACATTATATGTTTTGGCAAAAAAATAAATAAAAAATGTAACTCAAAGTGCACTTAGTTATTGTTTGAGGTTCAGTTTAAACATGCAGTACCTCCGGTTCTGAAGAGTGAAGCCAATGCGGAAGTGTCTCAAACTTGCATTCTCTCTAATGGCCATCAGGGGGCGACTCCTCTGGTTGCCAAAGCAAGTCTGATTGTATATAAGTCTATGAGAAAAGGACCCAACATCACACTTCATTTATTACCTCAGTAAACATTGTAGACATGAGTTTATGGTCTTTTTCTCTAGTTTTAAGTCTTCTTCAACACAGCATGATGTTCATTTCGTGAATGATGGTCCATTTAGAGTCAAATAGACCATAAAGCAGGGTATGCTTTAGGGCAGGGCTCTCTGCATCACTCCTCCTCCGCAGGACAAATATGGTTATATTCTTACATTCCATGGTTGCAAAAAACCAAGATGGCAACCCCCAAAATGCCAAACTCAAGGCTTCAAAATCGCAGTCCACAAGCCAAAGGGTGACACGGTAACTACGTTCACTTCTTATATACAGTCTATGGGTATAAAGCTCCACAAAAAGCTAGTAAGTGGACGGGACACACAGACGACATTACAAACAAAGTTACATTTTCTTGTTTTCGAAACAGTTGTTTAAAGTTTTCTGTGGATACAGATGGAGCTTTTGAAAGTCTTGGATGATAACCTCAGAAAACCTCAGAAAAGCTGTATAGAAACAGCAAAACTCAATAAAACTTTCTCAAATGGGAAAAAAAGTTTTTACTTTTGCTTGTTGTTTTTGCTTGTCGAATAAGAGTTGATGCTCTTAATGGGACATGGAAACTGCTTTGCCGAATAAGTTCTGGCGTAGCGAACATTTAACTCACATGACTGATTAGCTGTTTCTGCTGTCACCATCTTTACGGATATATATGTACATTGTCTTTGTCTCCAGACAACATGCAACATGGCCAACAGTAGCTGACATGACAGACCTATTAAAAACTTGCCCAATTGAAAGTAATTCCTAAAGACCTCTTTCCATTTTTCTCTCGTATATGAGTTTGTTGCTAGTTTGCAAAATGTACTTCTGCTACTCTGTTTATTGGGGGATTACAGCCATAGCCTATAGCACCAAATTCTGACCAAATTGTGCCGTAGTGTAGTTTATTCGCTCCAAACCAGTTGATTCACATTTCTTTTTCTGTGATATCTTATAAGTTTGCTGAAAATACACCTGACGATTGAATAGAAATACAGCTCATGACCGGCAGACGCTAACAAAGTAGGTTTCTCTTGAAATGCATCTATCACTCAAACAGCACAGAAAACACAAAGCAATTCATTTGCAGCAAATTCAATCAAGAATACGCAGTTTCTCTCATTGCGCAATTTCATAAATAAACCTGGTATCAACACTAATACAAATCTAGAATACGAAAAAAAAAGTACATCAGATATAACTGCAACACTTTAAAGAAAAGGTTCCAACAGAGTATTGGAGTGTAAAACTCAACTCAACTGACCAGTTAATACAACTGTCAACTATGGTAGCTGCAGAGATCATCCACTTCACAACACGTCATCCACCAGCACACATGCACACACAGACACTCAAAAAGGGATGTACACGTGTGTAAGTGCCGATATGATGTTCAGTGGCCACTGTCATGCTATCAATCATGGTTACGAGGCCAGCGCTTCCCTGCTACATTAACTTCATGACCTCTGGACCCAGTCTCAATTAAGTTTCTGATGAATCTGTGATTCACGTACAGTCTCCTGTCACTGGCCTGTCATTCAACACAGTCCTTTTTAGGGCCCGAGCCGCCGACAACGTCGGCCTGGCGAAGGCCCTATTGAAATTGTAGGAATCCGTTATTATTCTGATCTATATTTTTATGGGGATGGAGCTTGTAGGGGAACTTGGAATTTATGAAAACTCTCCATTTTTGCACCCCTCTCTCATCTGGTGGAGAAACTCTGCTGCCCAAATTTGCATATGTGTGTGTAAAAAAATGGCTCTCTAGCGCCCCCTACAAGTTGGACCGGCCACGCCCCTCGGCCAGTATGTCTGATTTACTTGAAATTTGACCCACATGTCCCAATCCGCTAGATCAGCGGTTCCCAAACTTTTTAGGCCGCGCACCCCCTTCTACATCCCGACTGGGTTCGCGCACCCCCCCCCCTTAATAATAAAAAAAAAAAAGAAGCAACAGAGCCTTTTAAGCCTTCATAGCCGCATAAGAATCGGACCAATGAGAGAACAGTTTGCTCGCGACTAATGTAGCCAGGATGTCTTCGGACAAAGCATCGATGCGGCGCGACACAGTGTTGTTGGACACCGGGATCATGTCCAACTTTTTTGCTTCTTTCTCCCCAATCATACATTCCACCATCTCTCTGGCAGCTGGCAAGCTCACATCTTCGGCGATTGTGTGCGGTAGCCCCTTTCTCGCTATTCTGTAACCAGATATGAAGCCCGTAGTGCGTCATTTATAGACCCAACACATGAATGAGACTCCAGTTGTTTTTGGCTGTTTTGTAACTCCTCCAATTTCGATATAAACAATGTAAGGGGCTTTTGACTTGCACTGGCACGCTTGGTGTTCAGGTGGTGACGTAAATAAGAGCTTCAGACTGTTAGCCAGAACCTCACTGCACACCACGCACTGTGGCTTTGGGGAATCTGCGTTGCCAATCCAAGTGAAGCCCAGACACAGATACTTTTCATCATATTTCCTCTTTTTTTCCTCAGTCTGATGCTCACTCTCGTTTCCTCTTTTTCACCTTGACTCCGCGATGGGCCGATGTGCTCCCGATTTGTCTGTGCTGCACCTCTCCGTTCCCCTCGCCTCCGATTCCTCTCTCTCTCTCTGTCCCTCTCCTCTTTTACGACTGATAGCTTCAGATGTCCCACCTGACAGTTTTTAAATTAAAATTACATTTTTTTTAATATTTAATATTATTACACCATCAGACCGCCATTACACTTTTCCTCTCGCGCACCCCCTAGAGGCAGCTCGCGCACCCCCAGGGGTGCGCGCACCCCACTTTGGGAATCCCTGCGCTAGATCTAAAAAAAAAGCCTCTCAGACCCCTAAGCTCCGCCGCCTTAGATTTTCCGCCATTTTGAATTTAGTGTAAAACCCATTTTTGCTATCTCCTCCTAGATGCTGGGTCCGATTACTACCAAATTTGTTGTGGATCATTATTAGAGTTACGTCATCAAAATGTATTAAACATTTTTTGATACCTCTTAGCGTTTACAAGATATGGACCAATAAACTTCTTAGGGGCGTGGCTTAATATCAATACACATAACCTCTCAACCCTTTGTCCTAAAATCCCAAAATTTGCAGCATATGTGCACATCGCATGCTGCAACATGCCCTGAGAATTGTTTTGCATTCAACCACTAGGGGGCGCTACAGGAGACCCGCGAAGTTGGCATTTTTGCCACTTTTTGCAGATTTCAGCCTTCGTATTTTAACGAACTCCTCCTAGAGAATTTATGTGACCAACTTCTCCTTTGGTCAGGATGTTCTTAAGACCTTTGTGATTAAAAGTTATCAAAATCTCGCGCTTTTATCGAAGAACCTTGACGTGGCGTGGCGGCCATTTTGCCTCACTGTTTTGAAGTTGTTATAACTCCAAGGTACATTGTCCAATCCGCACAAAACTTATTATGCATGATGATACATCAAGCTTGAACATATTTCAATTGAAAGAAATTCACAATTCAAAATTAAAATTTGGTAAGGCTAGCCTTAAGACATTGATGATGCATGATCATGAATATTGTGCGCTTTCGTTGAACGCTGTTGCCGTGGCGACGCATCGTATTCATGAAACAGGAAGCTGACGGTTGAGTCTGTTGGGATGCTCAAAAACTCATGAAACATTGTACATGTGTCGTAGGTCACAGAAAGACATAGTTCATATGGTTTTTTGGCTTGTCTGTTTTAAATTGCCTCTATAGCGCCCCCTACAATATTTCAAAAGAGCAGCCCCAGTGCTACGTTTGAGCTACATGTATGAAAGTTGGTAAGCACATGTATCCTATGGAGACTTAAATATAAGTCTCTTGGAACCATGCTCAAAACCCGATCGGAAGTCGGCCAATTTGATATTTGTGTCATTTTTCCATCGATTTTCGCCTATTTCTAGTCGCTATACTTTGACGAACTCCTCCTAGGGACTTCATCAGATCCACTTTAAATTTTGCTGGTACCATGTCAAGACCGTTGTAATTAAAAGTTATTAAAAGCTTTACGTTTGACGGAATCGTTTAGCCGTAGCGGGCGATTACTTTATGTGATTCCTCATGAAAAAAGCTGATATAACTCAGCTGCACTTGTTCCAAACGGTCCCAAACTTCTCATGCTTGATACCACTCAAGGCCTGAGGATGTCTACAAGCTTATTTTCACTAGTACTCATAGCGCCACCTGCTGGCGAAAGGAAATCTGCGTTTTCTGACAAACTGCATCCCATTTACGTGACTTTTACACTACGCGGTTCACGCTTGACACAGAGCAACATGACGCACGCGTTCTGTAGCGCCAGGCAGAGGACGCAGGAAGCGTCGGACTGTTTGCAAAGCGTCAATTCCGGCACCAGGCTGTCCACGTGGGATTAAACACGTCTCGCTCGCGCCGTCCGACGTTCGCGCACGCGCCGTCCGACGTTCGCGCACGCGCCGTCCGACGGTCGCGGACGTTCTCTGACGCGCAGGCCGGAGTCCCGCCGGCACGCCGACGCGCACATGGCGAGGGCCCGTTCATCGCTGCTCGCAGCTTTAACTAAAAAAGTTTTGGACCAGATGCAAATAAGGCAATAGCGCAGGGATTCAAGCGAAGAGAGGAGAGGGAGAAGAGAGATGGAGAAAAAAGAGAGGATGAAAACATCAAGGAAATGATTGCGGGGAGGTTGAGTCTGTTCGCTGCACACCAAAGGGGGTTAAGACAGGGTTTGGCTGGCGAAGACAAGCCAACAGAGACACAAAACGCTAAATCTAAAAAGTTTCTCAGGCATTGTTTAGAATCCCTAACAAGGGGGACTGTGAACAACAAGGAACATAATTTGGATTTCCCCCCCTCCTCTGTTTTCCTTTTCCATGTACCCAAGCACACAAATAGCTATCTTAACAACTTGATGCTATTTTGAATAGGGGCTGCGTCTCCCTGTGGATTTCCATGAGTGAGGCAATTTGCTGGCGAACAGGTGCATTTTTAATGCTTTCATACAATTAAAACAGAATCTACCTTCCTTCTCCCTTCCCTGTTTTCAGATGCGCCCTCCTTTCATACTTAGGTTGAATTGATTTAGTTTGTCTAATTAAACTCAGAATAAGATGTTAATTACCTAACAAGGTCACCTCTCTCGACCACCAAATTTACCGTTGGTATCCTTTCTTCAACAGTATTTTCGTCAAGGATTCAAAGGGAAAGTAGAAGAATGGTGTTAATTGCCGATATGCCGTGTCCCATTTTAAAATTTCAACGTCTTTTCCCCCCCAGAACTTTCCTTTTCCTGGGTCTTTTTAAGCTCTGAGAAAATGGGGATTCATTGTGCCATTGTTCCTTTCTCTCTTGTCCTCCACTCAGAAATGATGCGTCAACTCATCACAATATGGCCTTTGTCTACATTTACCAAGTTTCTCATACTCAGTGTGGAGGAAGAGTGGAGGACTGCTGGGGACAATGGTTTGTGTTAAGATGGAGCCTGGATCAGAGACGGGCTGCAGAGTGATTTTTCCTCACCATAGGCCGATATTTCACCCCGTAGCGATGGGTTGCTCAAGCAGGCAAGTAAGTTGGTACAAGACCAGTATTGGAGCCAAGCTTTTTTCACACAAAACAAACATAAAGGCTCCCACAGAGAGTAAGAATCTATTTTACAGTATTCTGGACAAAATTTCACCACCACATAGACCATAACACATAGATACGATTGAACATATAACACAGGCTTATACAAATTTGAGAGAAAATATTATTCAAGGATCCCAAAACACATAGGATTAATTAAAAATATAAAATATACCCTAACAACTAATCCAAAAACAGATGCACAGTAGATTAAAACCCTTAGAATATATGCAAACAAAATGGATTAATAAAATCAGAACAGATAACAGATCACACTGAAACACAATACATCCCAATATTCCAACTAAATGAAAACACAGACAACTAGATTAGCCTGTCTCCAATGCAAAGAATGGCCTTAAAAGGTTGCAAGATACATTCAAAACAGGCTCTTTCTCCGTTCTTGGTATGCACTTTAGCAATATCTGGGCTTCTGAACTGCCAAAGTTTGACTGCTGTTTCCTTAAAGTTTCATATTTTGTTTAGCTTAACCCACACAGGCAACGTTTTCATGAGAAGATTTCAACCCACTTTTAAGGACATATTTGTGTCATGTCTATGCATTTTGAGTTATTGCACGTCATGTAACGCCCCATTATCATTCCCAACGCGTCACATACGCACTGTCGCCGTTTTGTGGTTAATATTGTCAATTCAAATAAAACTACTTGGTTATATTTAAGCAACAAAACTGCTTTATTAGGTTTCGGAAAGGATTGTGGCTTGGGTTGAAATAAGGATGTTTGTCAAGCAAATCAGTAGTCATTGTAAGAAGTCAAAGGATGGCGTTTAGTTTCTCAGGAGATAGGAACAGCTGTCTCCTGGGTGAAGGTTGTGTTTGTTTCTCACTCTTGTTTGCCAAATTTTCAATAGAGCTGACCAGTGTCTGCCCACTTTTTGAGTTAAAAAAGATCTTTAGGCATGGAACCAAGCCAGCTAAATACAAGACGAATCCTGACCATTTGATTCGGGCAAAACAAAAAGGCAAATGATAAAAAGGCAAAGGTACAAGATAGTGCCCATAATCATTTGAAGAGTGATGGGACTACCCATCCCAGACATGTGAAAGTCGACTGGCCACCTCTGAAGACTAACCGTTGACGAGGTAAAATGAATTGCCAACTGCATGGCTTCTTTCTCCCCTCAAATGTTTTATAGAACATATTTCGGTGAACTATTTACATAATAGAGAGAGGAGAGCTGGTCTATTTTGAAATTGGGGAGCAGACTGTGGAGCAGTGTGTACAAGCATGTTCCCGGTGCGGTAAACATTTCCATGGTAACAGCAAGTTCCACCAATGTGGCTGTTACATCTCACGATTGTGGGTTAGTGTAGTACTTTACCATGACATTGCGAATAAAATATGTTTTTTCTTAAAACAAGGTGGATATCATACGGACTTGTGGCGTCTACAGGAGCATACACCATTGTTTCAGATTCTCATAGCTCGTGCTAAGTCTACCTTGGATATTTACAACATTATGGATAATAATCAAAATCCCTGATTCAGAATATAAATAGGATTTTCACTTCTGGGACCTCACTGTTATAGTTGTTGAGTTGGGTTGAGATCAGGTGACTGTGAAGGCCAAATCATATGATTCACATTATTTTCCTACTTCATGCATCATTCAGTGAGCCCTCTTGCAAATCTACATTTGTTATGTTTCTCCACTTATTTATTCAGGTTTTACTTAAATTTGTCATCCATCTGTATGCCAATTCACATTCTGGCCACTGAACAGTACTTCAGCCTTTTATTTACAACACCAAGTGGTCAGTCAGTTGTGCATTAGCTCAGTAGTTAATTGGGCTGCCCTTCTACCACTGTACCAAATTGGCAAACATGTAAGGTGGTGGTAATATCTAATACTGACATGAGCTCTCCAATGTCCCCATGTTGGGCCAATAAAGGGTTTGCCTCCTCTCAAGTTTGATTGTGCTCTTTAATCAAATCAGTGAGGTGCCATGCCCACTGCAGTGCTACATTTTCCTTGTTCCTTGGCCAACCTTTCGATATTTGGTAGTGACTGATGGAAACGGAAACGTTTTAGGGTTTTACAGATATTTGTAAGGACTCTGGACACCCAGCTTGAAACTGGGAAATTCCCTCTAGACTCTTGAGGTACCGAATATAGCGCTCTGACTTCAGCACTCCATTTAGCATGAGGAGAAATCTAAATGATGTGAAAGGTCAATTTGACACTCAAAAATGCCATATGTGAAAACAATGCCATAAGATAATTATACGAAAAAGGAAATTACTTTTGGTAGAGAGTCAAGCCAAAAAAAACAAATTTTTGCTCTGGAGAGCAGAATACAAAGCAAGCTGAACTTTCCACTTTTGGGGCAGTCCTACCTGAAAGACAGTGGAGGAGATGAGGAAGTGAGGAGAGGGAGGAGAGAGGGGAAGAGAAGAAAGCAGCGGGGAAGGAAAAAAGGGGACGTTCAGGGGCAATGGGGAAAGGAGGAGTGGGAGGGGAGCGGGAGGTAAATTAGGTGTGTAATGTGAGGTTGATATGAAGTGATTGAGTGTGGTGACCTCCTGTCAAGAATCGGCCCTGCTCTTCGACAATTCTTCCTCCTCACTGACACTCAGACAAACCTTCTCCTCCTTGTCCTCCCGCAGAGATTTCTTCCACCAGATCCAGACTCTGCATGGACCCAGAGACCCTCTTCATTTCCTTCCTGCTGTCTCTCAGTGGCCTTTCATATCCAAGAATAGGATCAGCATTGTGTTTGCATTACTTTTCCATTTTCTTCCTTTGATGTTCAGGTACCGTCAGTGAAAGCCAATACTTCCTGAACAGATATTTCCCATTGAAAGCCTTACAGTGGCTCAAAGGCCACAGTCCCTTACAGCTACAGAAATATAACGTTTTGTTGGTAGTATCTTAAAACTAATAAAAGAAATTGGCAACGTGGAGTTATTTAATGCAGAACAGTATTTATGTTAAAAAGAGAAAGTCACAGTAATGAGTGTGATGGTGACATGACTCTGTTGATTGTAACACTGATGTAATTGATGCTGATGAATTTACCCTTTGAACTTTTACAGTAACTTTAACTAACCTGTAGGTTAACTCATTTGAGCATGATCTCACTTCTTGGAATATATAAGAAAAACCTAAAAACACCATTTAACAGCCACGCTCTCAGCAATTTCTTTGAGATTCTGCCATTATCAGGTTACCAACTTGTATTTGAGAATACAGGTATGCTGTGCTACACATTCGAGATAGAGCAGTGGTGGGCCATCAGGGCCAGCTAAGCCTTCTCTGCTGGCCTAGACAGAATCACAAAAGTATAGCTATTTTACAATTCAATACATTTTCATAAATACACTACATGTATTCTAATTATTTTTCCCATTAGCTTATTTTCTCATTGCACAGCTACTGTCTTCCTCTGTTGCTCTGCTTCCAGCGCTGCTTCCAGTGCAGCTTTTTTTAAGGAGAGCTTTTATCCAATCAGATTTCACCTTTATGTCTCTAGGTAAGAAGAGAGGCCTGAGGCCCGCTATAGCCTTTGCAGTTTAATTAAATGGGGACGATATTGTTGATTGTCATAGTGTTCAACCAATCAGATCTTTAGTTTGACATGTGGGGCGTATTCTTTGACATGTCAGAGCTGTCTAGGTGGCCTACAAGTCCATCAGCATTAACGTGCGGCTTAGCATTAATGTGAGCCGTGATTGGTCAGTAGGCTAGCGGAACTTAGTAATAGTAGTAAGAGTTCAAGTTGAAAGATATGTAAGAAGTTAGAAAGAAGACATTTTTAGCGTTTTGCTTGGTGTAGATTCTTTCTTTTTTTACCTAGCTTTGTTTTTTAAACACTCAATGGCTGAAGGAGGAGGAGAAACGGATTTTTCGAGGACATTTCAAAAAAGAGAAGTGTTGCACATCTTATGGCTAAGAATGCGTTTTATTTGCGACTGAGCGTTTTGGTGTTTGGAGCTATGCTGGATTTGCTAAACTGAGGTGGCTAACCAAGGCAGCAACAAGACACCATAGCACGACAGGACACTTACAAGCTACGGTGCTTTTGCAAATGTTTTCAACCCGAGTGGATCAACAACTCAACGAACACGTTCGCAGGAGGACCTCTGGCTGGAACTGAACCGCACCGATGTTCTGTACAACCGTGGTATTAAACTCTTTGTAAACAAAGAAAGGAGGATGGACTTTGTCTCTGTGAACAGCAGCTTTGGTAAGTGAAGTGCTTTTATTTTACATCTGCAGTAGCGTTCCTACTGTGTTAATTTGTCTATGGTGTCGTTTTTATGATATGGTTAATATTGTTCCCTCTGATGTGAATAATATTTGAATGGCCCGTGCTCTTTAGTGTGCAGCGGAATGCGTGTTTTAGTGCCGCAGTGTTGCTGGATTGATTAGTCATGGCGTGTGTGCTGCTAAGCTAGTTTAGCATAGCGCGCCTCCCAGAACACACAAGCCTCACCAGAGTACGATGTTCTTCCGTGGTGGGCGTGTCAGACAGCACGTTGTCTGTTACGTCGGTTGGGTTGCCAGGTTGAATGCAGTGGCTCCACCGAGAGAACATAATATATTTCCCACAATTTAAGCTTCTGCATTTTACAAATGCAATAGTATTATTCAAATGTATTGTTTGATTCGTAATGCGTACCGAACCGTGAGCCTCGTACCAAATGGTTCAATACAAATAAGTGTATTGTTACACCCCTAATAACCCGTAGCTGTGGCGTCATAACGAGGTTATTAGGAGGTGGTTCAACTGTAGTAGGAGAGCACTGAAGGCCCAGGTATAAAACACACGGCCCGCCACTGAGATACCCACAGAAAATCAAACCTATGTAGAGATCACCTTGCGATGGGGACTGCCCATTATTCCGAAACCCCAATAGTACGAAAAAAGTCCCATTGGAACAATGTGAACTACAATCGGAACATTGGTGTGGCACCCTTGTGATCACACCGATCGCACCGCTAAATCGGGCCAGGGGCTTACAGTGGGACAGCCAATGGCCCCGTTCCGGCCCCCTTGCTCGGACTACACGTGGTTGGTGCCACAAACACCACAAATAAAAATAAAAAAAGGATTCTGTGGAGTTCTGGTCCTTTTGCACTCAGTACAGTACAGTAATACCTCTCAGTATTTACCACTTATTCATCTCTTTGATTTCTCTATTTTTTTCTGCACCTTACTGGTAGAATCCATCTCTCTCATCCCTTTCTCTTTGCACCACCGTTCCTTCCACTCCTCCTCCCGCCCCCCCTGTCCTCTTGTGCCAGCCTGTGTGTGTCGCGAACGCCTCCCCTTTGTGAACGAAGAGAGGAACAGAATGACAATTATCTAAAACACAATTAAAAATTGTTAATCTGATTATTTTTTTACTGGATAAAGCACTCGAGTGACATTGAAAGGTGTTTAGAAATAGCCATGCATGCCCTTGTCACAACATAGATAAAGAACAGTTTGTACATGTGTTCAGCAAGGGGACCCTAGTATGATTTTATTCAGGACAAAATGTCTTCAATATCACTGAGGGATCCTGGCATTCATATTTTGGAGTTCCACATTTTACATGTCCAGATTTGTTGTGTTTGATTCAACACACCTAACAGACACTTAGTTGACGCCCGATATCTTTATTCAATCTTGCTTTATTTCTCCTGTTAAAACAAATGTTCGTGCATGTGTCTAAAATGAGAGGAGTAGTTTGGGGCAATGGGGGAACTAAGAGAAATGTTAACAACTTAGCTTTTTAACTCCAAAAAAGGCAGATAACCACAGTTACTTGTTAATTTAGCATAATAAAAGCATCTCGTCCACGAGACCGGTCTCTTTAACGAGCTCCACGCGTGTCCGCCACGGCAAAGGATCATAATTGATGCTGTTAACAGGTCGTGGGACGGTACAGAGTGAGATGTTATTTTATGCAATACTTTGACATATTTGTTCATTTTCTTCCACTTTAAAGCCCTTACAGTGAATATGAAGCTCCAGACAGCAGATTATTTTACCTGTGGACAGGATAGCTGCTTTCCTGTTCCGAGTCGTTATGCTCAGTTTGGCTAACAACATGCAGGCACGAGATGGATATACTGTAGATCGTCTCACTCTCACCTTCGCCGCAAGAAAGCGAAAACGTGAATTTCTCTTCTTTGAAACTGATAAAGTGTGCTTTTAAATCAGAAGAAAACATCCTAGTTCAACTGTACAGGTGAGTGTGTGTGTGTGTGAACCAGTTCACGTCCACTTCCGGGCCTCGTCTAACCTCCATCGTGCTGCAGTGCATGCTGTTCTCCTGCTGTTGTTCTTCCCTGCCTCCCGCTCCACATCTCCCTCTGTCTATTCACGCCTCCCTCCCTCTATCTGTTACTGTATCTTTCCTCTTTCTCTTTCCCCCGCTATCGTCCCCGTTTTCCACCCGTTTTCTTTGCTCCCCCCACCAACTCCCCATCACCCCGCCCCCCTTCCTTTTGTATTTATTGCTGTATTTATTTATGCTGAAAAGCCAGTCTAGTTCATTTGCTAGTCGACCGGGCAGAGCAGGGCTCCTATTCTTAGGCTTTTATTAACATCATGGACTGCACAACAGCTACAGAATCTATTATTCATTAAGTGTAACCAATATAAAATTTAAAACAGTCTGGGCTTTTTTTTTTGTGGAATTATGTAAGGTCAGCATCATTTTCTGCCTATTACTAATATCTATATCATCTTTTCCTTAGTCAGCTCTATTTAAATATGCAATCATTTACAGCTTTTGACTATATGTGTGTGCACACCCAATTTCCAATATTCCTCTAGTAGACTTTTTATGCTGACATCAATGGCAAGCTATTAAAGACAGTATTTCATTATTGGTTCTTCTTCCCCAGTGGTTATTTACAATCCCATATATACTAAGCACTGATATTAAAGGAGACCTTTTTAATGAGGTGCTATCTGCCACGGCAATATGTCTTTCTCCGAATGAGATTGTGTTTAAAGATTTTATCAAGAAATGGCTGTTCGGCAGGGTTATGTTTTGTCCATGAAATATGCATTTCATATCTCTTTCATTTCATTAACATAATTTAATTTGTGCTTTGCATTCTGTGCATAATACATATTTGATTTACAAAACAAATATTTCCATTAGAAAATGAATTTCATGCGCGCAAAAAGGCAGAACTGAAAGATGTATTGTAAGGAAGTAAGGGGGGAAAAAAAGAAAAGGAATTGTATTATCTTTGACTCAGGGAAAAGAAAAAAAATCATTGGCAAAGAGAAATACTCTCAATAGATTTCTTATATGCGAGTGTGTGTGTGTGTGTGGACACGCTGCTATGCGTGCATGTTTGTGTAGACAGTATGTAAATGTGCATTATGGAGGCAATGAAAGCCGAGGGTATATTGCATGGAGTTTAGAGCAATATAACACACATTGATTTACATGGCCTGCATAGGGGTCCCCTCCCTGATGTTAAGTGCACCATTGCACTTAACATCAGAAGAGGCACAGGGACCCGTTTTGAATCTTGATTTTGTGTCACTCCTTTTAAGAGTGAGACCAGCCATAAGAGGGCATTCTGTGGGGAGAATATATCGTGTGAGACGCAGCGCATCAAAAGGCTTTAATTTTTTGCCGTCTAGGTGTGTGCTCCATGCACGAGGGCAGCCGCGCACCTCTTTTAAAGTGGCCATCTTTTATGCCTCTACTTAAGAGATGTTTAGCTCCTCTTCCTCTTTCTTTGAGCCACCGGTGGGAAAGCCCTTTGGTATGATGAATTATGAAGGCTCCCCCCTCCATCTCAGTTTCCCGTTCCCTTTTTCCCATGGAACGCTGCTGGTTTTAATTAAAGCACTTCACCTTGCTTGTTTAAAGGCTATCACGAGCCCCATGATAACTTCCAGAGTGTGCGAGCGAGAGGGAGATGGAGCGCGGGGCTTTGGATAACACAAAAGCATTTAAAACCGGCCCTGGCGAGTTCATATTAATTTGGCTTATCTCTGAGAATAAAAAAAATAAAATCCAGGTAGAAGTGAGACAGATCCCAGGATTTAATGAGCTCAAAATGTAAAGTCAATGTCAAAACAGTTTTTTTTTTCACCCTCCTTAACTTTATTTCTCTCGTGGCGGGGTGGGAGGGATGGTGGTGGTGGTGGTGGGGGGGGACTTGTCTAAGCTAAAAACCAAACAGTAAGATCAGTGTTTCAGGGGTAACTAGTATTAGCAGGGATTTCAGGCTTGTTTGACATGCCGCGTTGAAGGAATGGCTTAAAATAGACGGCGGCAGGTAGAGGAGGTATACGCGGCAGGAGAATGAAGGAGGGGGGGAGAGTGAGTGAGACAGGAGGAGAGACGAGGCTAATACCTGGGCTTCACTCCGCTTTGTCGCCCACTGATAGGAGAGTGCTCGGAGGATGTTACCGCTTTCCAACCTAATCGCTCTTTTCTATCCCCATCTCTCCATCATTGACTTATTTTCTCTTCCCTGGCTCGGAGTCGCTCGCTCCGATTGTCTCCCGCACTCTCTTTCTCACTTTTCAAACACCCCCACCCACCCACGGTCCTCCCTCTGAGGTGTTTGCCTGCCCGTCTGGAAGGAAGTATTTGTATAAGTCCGTGACAGGTGCATGCAAATTGACGGTAGTCGAGGGAGGTGATAGCATCACGGTTCTGTCTTTCCCCCCCCCCCCTCGTTTAAGGCGGTGGGTGAGTGTCTCAGGATGACTCCTTTAACGTAAGCCTCTTCTGAACTGTAGTTTTAGTACTTAACACCCAACGCTTCAAACCAAATCCCAACACGAGAGGCTTGAGATTGGAGTTTAAAAAGGGAGAAAGAAGGTTCTTGATATCATAATATGTAACTTTCGCAGGCTGTATCCTCAGCGTTTACAGTGCAGTGCTTATTAAGCATGCACGCGGGGTGCGGGCAGCCTGTTATTGTATTGATTTTCCCGATATGGAGTGAAACCTCATTTGTTTCAGTGCACAGTGCAAATATGTTTTATTCTTGTTTTGCCTCATATAAATCATGCAACATGCATTTTCCCTGCTGTTCCGTTCTCTTGATACGGCACTGTTTGTCAGGGCTGTAAGAGATCTGCAGCTTCCCAGATACCGTTGCTCAACACATGCAACTAAATACATACTGATAACTTTTTCATTTTGTGATCTTCAATTCAGTTCAGTTCCAAAACACCTTATTCATCCCTCAAACCAAAAAGACCACCATTACAACATCTTCGATACACGTAAAGACGAGACATAAAAGCAATAGTGACATCATAAAAATAGCATGACATTTAGATGAAAGTGCATATGGTTTATATGAGACATGAAAACCTATGCCCCGTGCTCACACTGTTCACAGAAGTAGATGTTTTCATGGGTCCACTCAGTTCCCAATGATTCAGCACCTGCTTCCAATGATCATCATCTGATTGAATGGGTGTAATCGGCAGTTATCAGCCTCGTAGATACTAGTAGGTGCAGATGGCCATTGTCATCTGTTCACATGGTTGATGTCGCTGAGCTCGAGTGGCCGTGGTAATTGTGATCGGCGCAAGGGAGGAAGTCAGGTGACGTAGAATAAAAAAGCGACAAAAGCCGGACCAATGGAAGGGTCAAACAAACACAGGACTTTCACCTAGGGGACCACTGTTTTTGTCATTTTACCAAACTTTTGTTATGTAGCTTTAGTACTTCACTAACGCTAAGTTACATTATGCGACAATCGTACTTATTGGAAACCTAAACCAGGCTCTTTTCCTAAACCTAACCAAGTAGTTTTGTTGCCGGAACCTAAAGTTGTTTAGTTTTAATTCACAACATTAAGTTTCACTTTCACAAGGTGGAAGGTGCAGTTTGGCCCGTCTGAAGGATTAGAATGGCAGTGATAACCGGTGATAACGACCTTTCAATCTGCTGATACCATTACAAATGGGTTGATTGAGACCCCATCCAGGACTCGATCTGGTGTCCCATCTGGTGTTTCAAGTTTGTGAGGTAATATATGTGAGTGATCCAAGTAGACTCACTATCAGCCCTAATCACATGGTGCGTCATCATTGCTGAAGCAGAATGTTTTGTTTTTCTGAGGAGATATGGTTTGTTAGTATTGGAGTCTGTTTGGGTCGACTGCTTTGTGGTATTGTGGATCCGGTCTAATTATCTGCGTTTCTTTTTAAATTCATCAGTCAGGTTTGGGTAATTTTTTTTGGGGATCTGTTTGTTATCCCAAAACTTTGGATCAGTGGCTTTGGCTTATGATTTGTATTGTGATTAATTCACTCCCACATTGTATTCGAAGCATGAAAGTACAAAAGCTGATACAGAACTTGTGTAGGGTCCTTTACAAAAGGTATGGAAGATTATGATTGTTGTCTGTTGTCAAAAGGGTCGTAGTGTGATGTTTTATAGACGCACGCAGAGAAAGATGGCTGGAATGGTTAGATTGCCTCTACAAAACATTGTGTTGGATACCAAGGGGCCAATGTAACCATTACCTACCGACAGTCAACATTGGTTTCCTTTTGCCATAACCAAGTAGGTATTTGAACCATGACAGTCAAGATCCGCTAAAATCAATCACATAGTTATTTCATCCAAAGCCTTTTGTTTTTGCATAACATAACCAAACCTCAACCTATAGCTGTGCTAGATCAGAAAAGTGTTATATTTGTGCAAAGGGGTTTTGTAATAGTTTTGGAAAGCACTTACAAATGAAACAATGCAAAGGGGTGTTGACGGACTGAAACGTCTCCTCCAAAGGGAGACCTTTTGGATCTATACCCTCGGGGCCACATCTTTTCCCGGCACTAACAGGGACATTGACTGCTACCCCTTTCTACAACTTTTTTACTATGTGACACAGCATTTATGTGTCTTCATTCTACATTGAGTTTCACGGGGAACACTATGCTGCTGTAGCACATTGTGATGTTTACGCTATACAGTTTTGGACTGCGTGATTTTATCTGACTGTGTGTGTTCCTGTGTCTGTATCTTCAACACTATTGGTGGGGCTATTGTAGGGCTCTATGAGGTTGCTGTCTGTTCACACTATTTTATATTTGTCA
>NC_136635.1:7287827-7449883 GCF_949748355.1 Melanostigma gelatinosum | reverse complement strand
AACATCCATTGACATTGCCTGTTAAAAGGCAACCTTGCTCCCAAGCGGGAATCCCTCGTTTGAGTAATATGAAGAGCAAATATTGTGAGTCGGCTGCTTCAATGTAAGTATTTTTCTTGGTGGCCTCATTTTCAACTGTAGTGTTTTAAGCCCTTTTTTATTTATTTATACCAGTTTTCTCAGTGCAAGATGCTATATCAGATTGATGTCCCTTAATTGTATTTCATCTTTGGTGACACCTGAGCAGAATACGTATTAGAAATGCTGTTTGGAATGAAATCAAATTTGTGCACCCACTCAATACACTCACTCAATTGAAGTGGCTTTTTATGAACCAACAGTATCACGTTGCAAAGAGAACAAAAGGCCTCTTGGATTATGTTCCACTGAACTGCCTTTACACTCCTTTAAACCCTCGTCCTGTTAGACCTGTCCTATCTCCGGAGCGCTGTCCTCTTCCGCTGTAAAGGCACAAAAATGTACGTCCCACTCTTCTTCCTCCCCTTCCTGCTTTTTAAAGGGACATTGTTCTACTTACCTACCTTTCAGTGCTACAGCACTGCTTTGTTTGTTTCCCCCAAGGAGACACTCCATCCTACCTTTAACCCTGCTCCGCTGCTCCACCACATTTTTCAAAGAAAGTTTTTGGAAACAAAGAACAACTGGGTAAAAAAAGCAGATCAGCATAAAACAGAATAGTGTTCCTACCAACACGGGGCCCCCTTAGCAGGTTAATCTGGCCCTGCTTTAGGGGACACTAATCGGTGAAATGGCCTTTCACAAGAGACGCGGCATGCAGACAACATCAGCTAAATCAAAATCACTCACAGCGTCAAACAGGGAAGGACCATCCAACAGCATTCAGTGGAGTTAGTACCCAAGAACTGAAGGTAAAAGTCTGGTGATATTCTTATTAACAACACATCTCATTAGTATTGGCGTATAAGTGGTATATGTGTAGCCAAACAACAATATACCTTGACATGGCCTGTTCCTTCATTACCATTGTAATGTGTGGGACTTTAGGATCGAGGAGATCCATTGGGTTGGTATGAGATGATAGTAGGGCTGGACGATAAAACAATCGCGAAAATGTTCACGATACACTCTTCCACGATCTTAGCAATGATAATTCATGAGATTTATCTTCGATGAAGTTATTGTCACCTCTGCACATAGCGGCGGTCAGGAAAACGGAGTAGAGCCCAAACACATGTCAAACTCTTGAAGCAGGAGGATGATTAAAAGGGGATTTTAATAAAGAAAAAGCCCACGCAAAAAGTACACAGGAGGTGAGGCTGGTGAGTCAAAAAGCAATTAGAAGAATGTGGAAGGTTGAGTCTGTTCCACAGCGAGGAGGCCAGAGCACGTGTCCGGCTGCTTTGTACAGTCGACACGCTGCAATAAGAAATCTACCAAGACTGGTTTACAATTAAAAGGAATTTAATCCCACTGATTCAAGTACAGTATTTACAGTGAAGTACACTATTTCCATGAAATATTAAATCAATAAAACCCCGTTTGCAAAAAACTCAACTCAGCTCCACAGGTATAAAACCTGTCCGTCCTCTGAGAGCCATCACGTGAGAGAGAAAAAGACTTGAAATTAAACCACCCACATCCGTTCGAAACACCTCCTCTTCCGTTTATCCCAATTCCTATTGGCTAACTTCCAGGAGTGTATTCTGTCTGTCTGGCTTTCTGTCCCTGAGTTTACGAACACATTCAATGACCGTCAGTTACGGTTTAATCCCTTCTATGATAATCCTTCAGTATAAACGTTAAACTTCTGCAACTTTGGCAAAAGCTTCATGTCTCAAATTCTACTTCTAGCTACTAATCCTACAACACTTTATGCTTATGTTAATTATGCATTTCCAAAACACTTATGATTATGACTAATTATGAATTCTTAAATATGAATCATTGAACACTTTTATTATATCTACTAAACACACAGTTCTATGCTCAAATTTCTTACAAGAACCACGAGTGAAACGATGAAACAAAAAGTCCATAAACTGCCAAAATCCAAAAGCGAGTTCCAGAAAATCCAAAGTTCAGGCATGAGCAAAATGGCAAATAAGACAGGATCAGGTACACCGGGATAAGTCATACAAAGGCATAAGGGACAGTCAGGAACGAAGCAGACAAATCGACAACCAACAGACAAAAGACAGGACTCTAAATACACAAGAAACGAATCAGACAAGAAGACACAGGTGGGCAGACACAAGTTCAGGATGAAGAAACACAAGGGAACAGAGCACGGCTAACAAGGCAAATACAACTAAAAAATAAGGTAAAACCACAAAGACAGGACACAATAGGCAGGGAACTTCAAAATAAAATAGAAAACAAACTAAACAAAAGCAGAGATCATGACAGCTATTACTGTAACACTAGATGAACAGCCAATATGTATTTCATTTATAATATTTTCTTTTACAGGGTTTTCTTCTCATAATCTCTGTAATCTCTATCATATCTATTTAAATGCCTTATTGGATTTTGTTAAAGGTGCATTTTTCTTACAGTGTCTTTTGTGCATGTCCGATATAAAAAATGTTGCAATATGGACAGCGCAAAATGGATGAGAATATTAGTGCTCCGCATGGCACACCTGGTGCTGAAGGTAAAGTACTTTTGGCTTGAACAAAACGTTTTACACTTCAAATAAGAATCTCAAAGCTAAAGCACCGCAAAGAGAAGCTGTGAAGAAAGTATAATCATCATGTGAGAGCTTTCATGTTGAAAGAGAAAGCAGAGGGAGAAGAGAAGGTAAGCGCATGTCAAATTGGCGAGGCTGTTTAGTTGATTTCATGGTCGTGTGAGCTTTGTTCAACCTGTTAAGATTGATGCTAAACTTGTTGCTCTTTGAAAACCCCATTCAATTAAATACAGCCGAGACTGCATACAATGAGCACAAATAATTCAAACTACTAAATTCACAATACAGAAATAATTACAAAATACCCTGCTGTTGATAGGAGTCTCAATAATTAAAACTTCTATAACTCATCTGCTTCTCCTTATCCCTATTGGGATCTGCAATTGGTACACATTTGATGGAGGAGGGATTGGTCTGAAGTCACTTAATCATTTAATGAGATGAACAGTGCAATATTTAAAATGAAAATGCAGACACAATCAAACTTGTGATCAAACACTGTTTTCAACACATTCTGTCTGACTGTCACACTCGAGGTACATCTCGAGCGTCAGTTTTGGACGTGTCAGAGGTGTCAGTTTCTGCTTGTTACAGTGGCCTTTCAAAATAAACTTCTGTGTTCACAGCAAATGTACAGTTTCCACTCGTTTTGAAGCTTCATAGGTTTACCTACGCAACAAAACTACTTGGTTAGGTTTTAAGCAACATAACAATTTGTTTATGCTTCTAAAAAGATTATAGTCTGGGTTAAATAAGTATGTTTCTACTGTAAAATAACTAAATTTGTGTGTAACAAAACTACGGTAAAAAAACTGGGTTTCACACGGGACATGAACAGTAGTTTCCTAGGTGAAAGTCATATCTTTGTTTGACCCATTCATCCACCCCCACCTCCTCCTTACCTCATCTCGCTCTTTATACTACATCAGTTGCTCTGACTGTATAATAATAACATGGGTTTACATTGGAGTTAGTTACCAGCCCGCTTCGTCTCATACGGGTGCTAAAGGCCGCCTCAATGCGTTGCTGTCAGATGCCATAGGGGCACTTATCAAGAAACGGTATGTTGAAAATTTGCGAGTAGGTTGGTTTGTCATATAGCTAATGTCAGGTTAGTGAGTTGATGTGTCATGACGGAAGCCCAGTATGCTACCTCATTAGCACCGGCAATAAAGTTGTGTTGAGACTGAACACAGTGCGATTGTGTATCCAGTCAGCAGGAAGACGTGAGTGGGTGCAAACACATGGCACATGTTCTATATACAGCACAAACTAAGACAAAGAGGAGTCTGACCTTTTTGAACATATTTGAGCTTTAGCAAACAATTTGTCCACTCTATGACTAAAATTACAGAGATAAAGTTTTGAGTCAGTTGTGATATCAGTCAGTTGTTGCAGGCTATGTTGCACATTTTGACCACCTTTTCAATTTGTAAGCAATAAATGTCCCTTTTATCATAGGGGTAAGCCATTGAAACTGAAACTGAAAATTTAACTGTGTGTTCTCTCTCAGTTACATTTCTGTGTCTATGTAGTCTAACATCATTATCCTCACCATCTCCCCTTCCATTCCTCCCCCAAATTCAGTCTTCACCCTTATCTCCAACAAGACAAAAACATGGGATATGTCTTTTGTTGCCCTCTTTCTGCTCTCTGTTTTTCCTTGCTTTGCCCCTCGCCCTACCCCCACCCACCCCCCCGCCCGAAGAGCTCTGAAGGGCACCCAGGTGCCCAAGAGGTCGCTGTAATGAGCGCTAATGAGCCCATTGACAACCTCAGTACAGGCTGATTGGTGCTGCAGGCTTTCACCATGTGCTTTACAGAGCACTTCCTGGCACAGGCCCCCAGCCGGCTGGATGTCTGCCCTGCCATGCCCTCCATATGAGCTTAATGTGGATACAAGAGAGCGGGTAGTGAATCTTTGAAGCGGAAACCGTCAGGGTCATGCGTCTTTCGACGCAAATAACTGTGCTTTTAAAATGTTTTGTGAGCAGCAATATCGGGCAACGATGCACATAAAAAACATGCTTATGTACGGTGGGTTTAGTCGAGTCTGACGATTGTGTTTTGCTTCCATCTGCTCTCTTTCTCGTTTGCATGAGCTACATCAATACCAGCACACTCTCTCCAAAAGGTGTATGAATGACACCACAATTGAAAGTAATTTTGTGTGCAATAAGAACGCTCTTCTTGCTTTTTGCGTGTCATTTGTAAACGATGTAGCCTCTACCGACTGCAATATAAACACATCTGCGTACATGTGATACGCTGTCAACAAGTGACGTGGTCTAAAATATGAGAGAGACAGCTTATGGTGGTCAGGTGGGGAAGTGGATTGGTCAAACAAACACAGAGAAACCGGTGTCATCATGTTTTTGTTGTAGTTTTGACGTTGGTGAAGTGTTCCTGTACTTATGCTACGTATCTTTAATATGTTTAATTCCATATTTTACTTTGTTCTAGTACTTATTTTAAGCCCAACCATGATGTTTTTTCCCAAACCTAACAAAGTGGTTTTGTTGCTGTGGCTGTTACCGTTGTTTAGTTGCCTGAACATCATCGTGAACGTAACTTTTTCACAATGTCAACCTGGTGGCGTATAAATGACACGCAAAAGAAGCCTAAAATGCGTACTAATGGAATGTGGAAAGGTCGGTAAATGTTTATATTTGTACACCTTCCCATAAGAGTTCAATCAGGTACGCTAAAAAACGACGTGCAACTGACCGAAAACATCACATATTTTGGACATGAAGTGCTTCTTTAGTCCTTATCTTATGTATTTGATAATATTAGGAAATGAATCATCTAAACGTGATCTACATGTGACCGACTGATTATTAACTAATACTTTAGCAATTTAGCAATTGTTTATCCGCTTGATTGACTGTGTTACAAGTGACTACGCTTGCTTACGGTGGTTGCAAGTGACATAGACAAGCAGCTAACCATGCTAGCGACAAATGCTTTGTGTGTGTGTGTGTGTGTGTGTGTGTTTGGAACAGTGCCAGATCTATGCCAATCACATCATCTCCTCTTTAACCCTTTACAGCAGAAACCAGCAGAGTTTAATGAGCCGTGAGGAGAGTCCAAGCTGACTCTTCTGAAGGAAATTGTTTTCTCTAAGAGGCAAAAATAAACAGTTACCAAAAGATGAATGTACAGCGGTAGCTTATATCAGCGGTATGTTAATATCTACAACATTGTACCAAACTTCACATATTAGCTGAGCTCCCCGAATGTATTATGCAAAATTCAAATGTGCTTTTAATGGCAGAGGATGTTGAATCGACTTAAAGTCCTTTCAGAGTGTATTTGATTGTGTCCTGTTATTGTTGTAACGTTTTTGATAACATAATTAGTCCCATGAGGGTATACATGTGCACAGCAATGCCACTGCTGTGAATACCATCAGAGAAGCAACCAGCAACTTACGAAAAGTGAGAACTCTCTCCTGCTGGCACTGCAGAACAGGATGTGGAGATGTGCTTAATCAAAGCAAAGAACTCAAATTGAGCTGCTTTACAAATAATCTCTCTGTATAAACTTGAAATATGTGCTAACCAGCTCACGGCTGTGCAGACAAAGCACAGAAGGTCAATTACCGCCATGTTCAATGTCAGAATATTTAAATAATGTATATATATCATATACTGGAGACTGAAGATGCAACACATACTATATATTCCTGCTGCTTCTGGCTACAGGTGTTTAACTGCAAAAAATAACACATTCCCCCCTCACTGTCCCATCAGTGGAGTACTCCTGTAAGCCGTAACACCCTCAAACTGAATGTAGTGACAGAAAGGACAAGAAGCTAGTCTTTTATACATGTAACATATAACTGATGCTATTGCAGCTTCTATGCCAACCTCTTCAGGAGCCTCCATTGTTGTTGTGAACAAACTGTTGCCTCTTCGTGTCGCGTCCCGGAGCTGCCAGGAGCTCCTCACAGGACGCTGATTGGTTCGGTCACTGACTTGCCGGATACAAATGCATTGCCTAAAGCCTGACAAGATGGATTTTCGTGTCTTATGATATCGCAATTGGCCAGCTGTCGTGCAAGCAGCCTGATATCACAGAAATATGTGCAAGGGCCACAACTTCTTGACAGTGCATTACGTAGTGATGGCATGTAAAATGACAGGGAGGGACACAGTGCCAATGGAAAGTGAAATAGGATCCATTGTCATGGTGGACACACAAACTGAATGCATCCATATGACGATGCAGCGGTCAGCGCTAGTGGTGTAGGATAAACAGGACTTTCACCCAGGAGACCGGTGTTCGTGTTGTGAAGTTGAGACTTTACGTACTTATTTTAATGTTCTAATGTTGTATGATGTTTTCCCTAAACCTGACTAAGTTGTTTTGTTTCCCAAACTCAACATTAAATTGTTGCCATGGCAGAATGGAATGCAATGTTGAGAGGTTGTGGTCATTTCACATATTTCTGTGAGAAGCAGCTGCTGATAATTTGGTCAGAACTGAAAAGATCATAAAACAAGGTGCATATGCTTAAAAAAACCAAACCAGAGTTATGCTCTAACAGGTAAGCTAAGCAACAGGCCAAATCCCTCACAAACTTTGCGTATTCCCTGAAGTACCACAAGCATGGAATCCACTTTATTAGCGCCCATCAACGTGACTAGTTATGTGCTCTGAATTTGATTGCTCGTGGATGTCCCACTGTAGTGCTTGTCAGATGAGGGATATTCCTCTCTCTCTCTCTATCCCTCCACTCCTCCTGTCCTTCCTGTCATCTCGGTGGCAGCAGGAGACATCTGGACGACTGTCACGGTTGACACGGTTGGTTGACGAGCACTGACAAATCCCCACGGACCACAGAAAACAGGAGTAGAGGACTCTCACTGGTGATGATGGACTGTGTGTGTGTGTGTGTGTGTGTGTGTGCATGCTGGGCGCGGCCTATGGGAGTTTCATTCGGAAGATGATTGTAAGATTAATAGTCCCCGTTAGATGAATTTAAACGATCATGATATGTGTATCTGATCAAATATGTTGGACACATTGTACGTTTCTACCTTTGGAGGACGTCGCCATGCTTTGTGTCACAGCTGGTGTTGCCCTGATCGGTTCAGAAGGAATCGATCCTGAGTTAAGTACACTCATCCATTACCTTTTTTTTGCCAAATTATATTACTAACGTAGGAAAAAACCAAACAATGGGACACTGAATTGAGTTGATCACTATGTACACACAGCACATGCACAGTGTCCCTCTAATGTTTATGTGTTGGGGAGTTTGTTTTACATGGAAATCTATTCATACAAAGCTGTGGTTTGGAACTGATGACATTCCCTAAATATAAGAAAGTATTGCCATCCATGGTTTATTAGGAAGATTTATTTTTGTGCGTAGTCATATTTTAGTCTACGACATGGGATGTTACATTTACAAATATGTATCTTTATTGTCCGACTCAACCGGAGTAATGTGAATTGAGAAACAAAGTGGTGGAGATAGAGCTGATTTGAGTGGATCTGAATGAAACCCTCCCCCTTGTCGATTTGCTGAAACACCGCTCAAAGAAACACTGTTTGTCGTTTATAGCCCCAGGCACAGAGTAATGCTGGATAAAGTTGCATTGTAATGACATATAGAAACGGTGATTACAGCCTAATTCAATTGCTCCCTAATCTCATTTCCATAATGGCCTTTATTTGGAACCTCAATTTATTGTTTTTCCCAGAAATCATTATACAATTTAGCCCTTAAATCCATTTTGAATATGCGTGCCCAGGGTACAAAAAGACGCATAAATATCACCTATACCAACGTGCAGAACAGTGTGAGCATACAATGCATTAAGAGAGACGCACAACAACAAAAAACTGCACGTAAGCCAGACGCAGTCATAGAAACACACACACACACACTGATGGCATTATGGTAATTGATAGGCGGGCCCAGCTGGTATATCTGGTGGCAGCAGTGTGAGAAAAGAGGAGGGTTATAATGTGCAAATATTAATGATCCCGGGTTTGGGACTCTGGACACGCATGCATCGTTTGTGTGTGTGAGTTTATGCGTGTGTGTGTGTGTGTGCACGCGCATGTGTGTGGTCAAGTGCCAGAGGGTGGGATCCAACAGCCTGGATTTAATCACTGGGACCCCTCTCCATAAGATGACTATCATGATCTGCCAGCTTCGCTGAGCTCCTCTGATATGTCTATCCCTGGTGACACAGCTCGATCTGGGCTGCGATGTTTGGCCAAGTCACCAAGATCACCATAAGTCCGTGGTAGGCATTGCACCAACCCTGGTCTTAGAGCTTGAAGGCTGCCTGTAACCCCGTACAAAGCTTTAGTTCAAATAACCCTCAGTCCCTGTGCGGAGGGGCTGAGCTGCTCTTCGAAGGAGGGTGCGTGTCGGGGATTTTCAGCGACTCTGGGCTGAAAAGATCGTTTGGTACTTTTTCCCAACGTCTTTGTGCATGACTGCGCTCAGTGTATGATATCTGCTGTGCAATTTCTACATGGATAACTCGCTCCCACTCCCTCTCTGTGAGGCACTACGAGGGGCAATCATGCGAGACTGATTCCTGTGCTTTCTTAAGAGGATATATAATACAGTTCACCTCTGCCTACTTCTGCTGCGAGGAACCCTTTTGAAAAGACTCTTCAACCAGCAGCCACCAAGGAGGATCGTGTTTTATAGAATAGAGCAAAATCAAGCAGAACAATATGAAATGATATAGAAACGTGAAAAAAGCATAGAATAGAAAAGAATAAAGGTGTACTGCGATATTCACTGCTTATCTTTAACACTCACCTGTAGTACTGCTTTGATATTAACAATCATTCCATGAAAGAATCAAAGCCAGGTGACAAATCATTGGTCTTCTAACTGACTATAGTAGCATTTATCATTGTATTAGACATCCTTATTACGTATTATTTTACATTTAATGACATGACAGTTTGAGTGTCGGAAGGCAAAAGTCTCTCTGTACGAATGGCCACACTTGAAGGCCATCATAGAAAGATTTGATGATTCGTTTGAATGCAGGGATAACGGTGCAAATGCTCAGACAGTGTCTCATGGAAGGTAAGCGATGGACATAGTCATGTGACAAATTGAGAGAGCATTTTGTTTCTTCTTGTTCCAACCCACCCTTTAACAAGACGTTTGACCGATCAACGAGCTGGGTCGACTCTGCCCTGACCAGATTTTATTTTATTATTTTCAGTTCCTCTGCACCGGTATCCCACACCATTCTCAACTCGTCACATATAGACGCTTGGTCAGGACCCCGAGGTGTGACTTAGATTTAGGGGGAAAAAAAATACTTGGTTAGGTTTAGTAAAAGATCGTGCTTTGGGTTACAATAAGAAAGTAACTTCAGTTACAAAGCCTGAGTTACGTAAGTAAACTTTTCGTATCAATGACTTTTGGTTTCACCCCATGTGAAACCAACACGATCAGCGGTCTTTTGGGCAATAGTTCTGTGTTTGTTTGAACCATCCATCCGGCCTAACGTGCTCCCTACATGGACTTTGTCTTCTCTCTTAACTACGTCAGTTGCTCTGAGTGTATAATATTGCAGCGGATGGGTTTGCTTTGGAGTTACTTAAAAGCCCGGTGCATCTCATTTGATGCAAAACTTCATGACAAAACGTTGGTATTTGAAACCCTGAGAATGAGACCGGCCTGGGTATCCATTTGTCTGTAAAGATCTGCAGTTTATTTGTATTGTTACAGAACCACATTTCCAGCCTCACGGCAATAACATCAACCTTTTATTGTGGTCACATCTCGATGTGTTGTCAAGACAGGATCAGCATCCTAGAGATAAACAGACAGCGCAGGACAAAAGCTATGCTGAGAAAAATAAATAAAAGAAAGAACAAATACAGCAGCCTAAGTATGGTATGGACCCTAAAACATAAAATCCTTCAAATCAGGATCTCAAACATAACCCTGAAATGCCAAGTGGTGTAACAATACACAGAAAATCTGTGATGTTTGATAAATACCATCCAAGGTAAAATACAACGAGTTCACATTGTCCTCCAGCATATTTGATCAGAGATGGTTACAATTAAACATCCTGGCACATTACACACACACACACACACACACACACACACACACAGTGTCACAAACTCAGGCACTGCCTGGCCACCAGACGTGGGCCACTGTTGCCGACGATTGGTTGGAGTTCTGTCAGATAGCCAAGCTCTAATGGAAATGCTACAATGCAGCCAAAGTGCGGGAATCATTTCAGTGATAAAGTTATATGTTCAGCCTAGAACAACCACTGGAGATAATGTTTGGCCTCATTATAATTCCCACCATGTTTAAACAGGCGGCCGCAGAACGCAAACAAAAGCAGATGAAATTTGAAAAAGTATTATCAATATTGCAGATAGTGGATGCCCTTTCCAATCACAAGCTGCATATCTGTCACGGCAAATATATGGTTGAGCAGTTCATTCGTTTCTATTAGGCCCCTTGTATGTTTCCCTGTGGCTCATATATATTTATGCAGAATTGATGAAAAGGCCAAACAAGCTACCATTAGATATGGGTTGAATTCACTAGCCCGGCCATGCAAAAGGTACATTTAAAAGGCATTACTCTGCAGTGACGGATCTCTCTCTTTGTTCTGCTCTTGCCGTGGGATCATTCCTCATGCGGTTCTCTGGCCACAAGCCAGCTTTGTGTTGCTTTGTTGTACAGTAAGTGTATGCATAATTGTGTGTCTGAGAAAAAGCAAGAGGAAAAGAGAAAACAAACTGTACAGTAGCTGCAGATATGCATGTGTTTTGGTTCATGCTATAGCTGAATGCAGTATTTACCTGTATACATGTGTGGTTGTCTGTATATCCGTGTGTGTGTGTGTGTGTGTATATATAAATGCTCGTGCCTTCCTTTTTACACTGCAGTTTCCACTCGGCACGCCACTCCATGTATTCTTCAGCTCTGTTAATAGCTGGCTGCTGGAGCAAAAATAATTGTCATTTTCCAGCCAGTGGGTCTAAAGTCATACAACATAATGAAATGTATAAAAAAGAGGGGGAAAAGGCAGACAGGAGGCATGCTAAATCAAATGTAGAGAGATCTGAATAATTTAAGGCACAGGAAGGCGAGAAGAGGAGGAGGAGGAGGTGCAAATGGAAAGATGGTGAAAAGTATCATTTAGGTTGACAGCGCTATGTGCTAATGTGTGTGCATCTATGAGGGCAGTGCAATATCCAGGGTAATGGTGAATCGAGAAATTAATATGAAAATATAAATCGGAAGGGGGGGGGGATCTATGTCGAGTGATCACCGCTGGCTGTTAAGCAAGTGCAAATTTGATGACTTTGCTCACTGATTGATTGATCAATCGATTCATTTGTCTGCTCTCTGCTATCTGGAGTATGTATCCCTGATGGTTGCTTTCTTTCACTGGCAGGTGTGTCTGTAACTAACACATTAACTAACCAGGCCAGAGCACTCAGTGTCCACTGACAGCCTGTCATTTAAGCTCCGCGGCTAGAGAGAGGTAGAAAATAGTAGGGGGGGAGGGAGGGGGAGGGAAAACAGAGGGAGCAGGGGAGGGGATGAACATGTAAACGAGAAAGAAAGATGGGGTGAAGAGGAAGAGTGTGATGGGGCGTCACATATAGCACATTTTGTCAATGGCCCTACTCTTTAAACTATGACGCTATACTTACCCCTCTAGTGTCACTTGATAAATGAAAACACTGTCATTTCAAAATAAACTTCCATGTTCACAGGAAACAGTTTGGTTCAATGGCAAAAGCACTTGGTTAGGTTTCGGACTAGATCGCAGTTTGTCATGTTCCCAAGTACCTAATGTAAGTTGAGTATGTTACGTAACCTAACCTAACTTGCACCTTTTAGTTTCATTCGGGACACGAACACCGGTTTCCTGGGTGAAAGTCTTGTGTATTTGTGGAACATGTGTCACGTATGCGATATATAAGTAGACAGCGTTACATAACTTAACTTGTGTAACTTATCTTGAGTTAAATAACTTAAAATGAATCAACATTGACTTTTGGTTTCACACGGGACACCAACACCGGCGTCCTGGGTTAAAGTCCTGTGATTTTGTGACACATGGGTTACGTAAGCAATGTAAGTTAAGTACGTTATGTAAGTTCTGTGTTTTTTGACCCTTTCATACACCCCAACTTCCTCCTTAAGTGGACTTTATCGCTCTTTAGACTACATCACCTGACTTCCTCCTTTACTTTCGCCAAAACAACGGCCACGTAGAGCGTCATAGTTTGACACATGGGTCCACTGATCAAGCTGCCGTATTTGAGGACATCGGGGGATAGAACGGCCTGGATGCGGGGTTATGAGGGAGGCACTGAGGGGCTGTGAGGATAAAGGAGGCTGACCTTGTCCACACGGCCGATTCAGACACACACACACACACACACACACACACACACACACACACACACACACAGCCACCAACACACACAACAGGGGGATCAGGTTTCTGGACAAAAGACAGAGGTAAACAATATTGAATACGTGATCATCTTTCTGTCTTTGCTTTTATCAGTTTTTTCGTCTCCCTCTTTGTCTCTCCTCCCTCTTTTTTCATGGACACACGCACGCACACACACACACACACACACACACACACACTCGTAAATCCCTGATTACCATGTTGTACACCTGTCCAACATTATGAGGGTATCTGGCACAGACTGCAGTTGTGTCTAGAAAAGGTACAAAGGACACACACTCGCGTGTACACACACAAAATGACGGCGGACACACTTTCTGCAAGGACACTGTGTGGATGTGTTTCCTTTTGCACATTTTTCTGAGCATGTGCCTGATTACTGTTGTGTACACACATGTTTGTGTTCAAATTGTATACGTGTGTGTGTGTGTGCATGTGTGTGTCTGTAGGGCCTGCAGAGGCCTGTCTAATGGAGACACAGTTTTATTGTGCGTCAAGCAGGCAGGCAGACAAACAGTTTGCCAGTTTTTCTGGAGCTGAGCTGAGCTGCAGCTGGTGACGAAGTGGAGCCAGCATGTCGTCAAGGCTGACATATACCATCCACTAGTGACAGGAGCGTCAGGGATACACACAAAAGACAAACGCACGCACGAGCATGCACGCTCGAACACACACACCTACGCCAACGACCAAAATATGTCTTTTGCAGAAGCATAGTTTAGACACACTTACAAAAAAATAGTAGATAACTGAAAAGGGTACTTAATTGTTGGAATGGAATGGTATCTTTTGAGGTTATCACAACAAAGGGCATTACTTCAGGATGACCCCATTCAGCATTAAACCACAGATGGCGTTGCCTCTCATTCCTCATAAGTCAAATATAAAGCTTATATGTCAATGCTGATATTGTATTATGATGCCTGATAGCTAAAGTGCTGTCTATTTATGCTAAATTATTAGTTCTTAGTATATTCCCTTGCATGAACTGGCTTTGCAGACGGATCAAAGCTGCAGTAGATTTGAATGCATTAATTCTTTTTGGAGTCAAATTGTGTACGTATCCAACCCTGTTTCAAAAATATGTAGTTATGTCCGGCACATAACCCCCCCACAAACCCACAGCATGTCATTACACTTCGGGTTTACCATGAATTAAACCAACAAGATATAACATGTTAATTAGCTTTAGAGGTGCTCGTAGGCGGACTCTGTTACCTGGCAGGCTTGCTGTTTCCAACTATTTCGAGACATTAGTCCTAAAATAACCGTCTGCTAGGAAAAGAATCCCCAGTCTCCAGTGTCAAAGTCCTGCTTTATGCGCCCAAACGTCCACCCCAACCTCCTGCCTACGAGTCAAGTACAATATAAGAACTTCACACATCCTACATTTGAAACATTTTGCCAAAAGAACGTAATCCAGGCAGAAATACATTTGAATGGAGGTGATGCGGTATGTGTGTAGAAGTGTTAAAGTCAGAGGAGCGGAGCCATATCGGCAAAGGAGTTTGCTCTTCCTCTATTATTTAGAGGGACAATATAAAAAAGAGTAATTGGTTAATATAAAACTTTTACCAAATCTCACCATCAATAAAATATATTTTTTTCATTCTTTGGAAATAAATTCCATTGATGCAATTCTGATTGAAAGGCCAGGCAAGAAAGTGGTGGTGTCCCGACATTGCGTTGGTCTAATGATGACTTCTAAATTGAATCCTCAATCCTCTACCACTGTATTGTACATACAGTAGCATAGCAGAAAATAAATTACGTGAAATTTGCGAACTACTTTTTAAACACGTCACTAAAAAAAGTTGAATACTATTCAACAATCTTCAACACAGTCCAATTTAAGTTTCCCTTTTATATTTTTTATCAAGCAGTAGCTAGCGACTCGTGTTAGCCAAGGCGACATTGAGGTTGTTGTAGTAGCCCTGAAGGACTGTTAAGCTAGCGGCGAGAATGGATTTGGATTGGCAGGTGTGGCAGCAGGACGACGGGAGACGATGCAGCCTCGGGTCTTGCCGCCTCATTTGTCTGGTCTGGCATAAAGTGGCCCGACATGCCACTGCACTCCGCTCATCTGCATGGAGGGTGTTACAACTTGGACTGAGAGGCTTCAACTGACACATTCATCCAAAGACTGCAGTGGATTTTTAAAAATAAATCTTGTAAGCCATTGTTTTATTGTTTCATTTCTCGTTGAACACTAGAAAGTAGAGATTAGTGGCCAACTAGTGTAAAATAACGACGCCGTAGGTTGGTTTCCCTCCAATCCTCCCAAATGTTTTGAGTCACCAGCCGCCACTGGTTAGATTGTATTGTAAATGATTAAAATCCAAAAGCTCTTTGGGTAAATCGTATCCCCCTTTTATCCCACACTCAGACCTTGATAGTGACCATACAGTTGAAAAGCTGTTTCTTTTTCTGGTAGCTGCAGACAATTTCAAAGAGACAATCAGAGAAGACAAAAGAGGTGGATTCAAATGATTATTTCTGTTAAATATGTGACTGTGTGAATCACAGAGCTACTTGGCTCTCTCAAAATAGTCCCAGTAGGCTTATTTGAGATGAAAGAGGGGGTTGGGAGGGTATTGTCACTTGCTTTTTTTCTTTCAACAGTGTCTTTGGCAAGGCAGAGCTAACAAGTAGGTCCAAAAAAAACGATATCAATTGATATATGTAGGGATGCTAAATTTAACTAAGTCTTCAGAGGGCAAATGTGACATTTAAATTTAGTTATCAGATTTCTGGATGATTTACTGCTTCACATCACGTCCAACAGTTTCACATCCTCCTGATACATAGTTGATCCATTTCACCCAAACAACCGCTAATGTTCTCACAAAAGCTGGACGTACAGTCACTCTCCAACATGAGGATATTAGCGTGATCGACGGTGTTGATGGCGGAGGAGGGAAATTCCTCTAGTAAAGAAGAGATAAAAAGGACTACATGGATGCCATAACTCGGGCCATCTGTTACACATGTCTACAGTATGACCAGATATATATACGACTCCTGCAGTGCTGCAACCCACATGCATGCTGTATCACCATAAGACCATAGTACACACACACACACAGTCGTGTTTCCATTACTTTAGAGGACATTACATTGACATACATTCATTTCCTTGAGCACTACACTCATCTTTACATAACTGCTACTTGCCAAATCCCAACCATGGCCCTAATCTTAACCTCACTTTACCCTAACCCTAAACCAAGTCTTCATCCTAAAATGTTAGGACTTACGCTATGGGGACCTGCAGTTTGTCCCCAAAAGGAAGGTGAGTCCTCACAATGTGTAAACAGATACATGTCCCCACAACGATGGTAATACATGCTATCTCACACACACTTGCACGTGCAAATACACAGGCGTGTGCTATTTTGCTTAGCTCTCAAACTGTATTTTTATTTCAACTTCAAAATAAAAGCAGAATAATCGGTCTGTTTGTTTACTATACTATATACTGTACTAATACATTGTGCTTCCCATGAACCTCCCCAGACCAAACCCTCTACTTTTGGCTGGAGTTAGAAAGCTCTGATGAACTAGATCCTTCTATGTAACTAACTATGTAGCAAGCCGAACCAACAACTGAAGATCCTGATGTTTTCCTGAGGAGCTGGTGCAGACCAAATCAGAGATAAAATGTGGCCAAAATAGATAGATAACAGCAGACGCAATCTGGCAGCACTGTAACACCGCCAATGTGACCAACTGGGAATATTTAGTAAAACAGATTAGTAATCTGTGTCAGTAAGGGAAATGATCATCATCAGATACAGAGGTATCAGTTGGCTGGATGAAACAATAAGATTCATGTGGTTGCAATTTGAATGGAGATGTGAACTGTCTGCTTGTCTGTCATGTGCTGCTTCTTGGGTGTTCCCGCAGATCATGGAGAGAGAGAGGGAGAGAGGGAGGGAGAGAGAGAGAGAGAAGGAGGAGGAGGGGGAGAGCAAAGCAAAGTCCTGTCCAAGAAGAAGTATTATGGTCCAAGAAGTATTAGTTCTCTTTTTAATTTTAGCAAGACGAGGAAGTCGGAATTCAAATGAAAGAATCGGTTTCCATCCAGCTAATAGTAATCCTTAATCCCACCGACGTGTCTAAAGCACAATGTGGTCGCTGTGATTAACGTTAATGCCTCCCCTACTCAATTTATTGAAATGTTGGAATGAACACATTTTGGTTTGGAACCGATGCGCTGGCTTGTGTTTAAAAAATGTGGACGGGGAGTCGGGAGGGAGGGATGAGACGAAAGTGATGGAAACACTGTGAAAGTGAGAGAGGGGAAGAGAAAAGACAGAGGAAGTTAGAAGAGGACAGAGTGAGAAGAAGAAGAATACGGAGGACGTGCGGATGATTTCGGGGGAAAATAAATGAGAGAATAAAAAGAATAAAAAAATGGAGGCTGCAGCATACAAGCAGAGGAGAGAAATTAAATTGAGAAAAAGAAGAAAAATAACTTCCTGGGTTAAAATTGGTCCACCCTGGTCTCATTTTAAGGCTAGCCTGATGATTTTAATTTCTCGAAATGGCACACTTTGCAGACGGACACAAAAAAAAGGAAGAAAAAAAAGAGAATGAGAGCAAAAAAGAAAGTGGTATTAGAATAATTAAACGCTGGAAGAGGGTCGCGGTTTCATTTTCAGCAACACTTCAAATGAATTCCTGTAATGATCCTGAAACCTTGAAAAGAGCAAAATCCAATCAAACAATATCTACTGGGCTTCATTTTCTTTGCTGGGGGGAATGACCCCTCTTTGTCAAAGGGCGAGTCACGGAGAATGTGGGTCGCCGCAGACATACAAATGAAGGGCGGACAATTTGGTCTAGTTAAAGCTATTATGCCTACAAGTGCGTGTGCGATAATGGTCGAGCCGTGCGTGGTGGTGCCCACGCCGGGAACACGACTTTGTGTGTGTGTGCGTCTGCCAGCGAGCCCATGCGGGCAAGAAAAGAGAGTGATTATCAGTGTGTTTAAGTGTGTGTGTGCGTATGCGCGCTCGCACGCAAGCGAGTGCGCTGCAGCTTTAACACTTTGTGGCTGTGATATGACTCATTGTAAATGATGCCATGGAAGGTCAATTGCGGAGATCAAAATGGCTGTTGATGGAGGGGAAGGGAGAAAATGTGTCATGTTTTTCCCCCTCACTGCATAGCCGCTGCCGAGGCATTTTTGATTTAAAAAGAATAAATGGATCCGCTCAGGGGGTTATTTCTCTCTGACTGGCGCCGTCCAAAATAACACCCCTGGCCCATATTTCTTGGAGGAGCCTCATGCCTTGCACCCATTGTTTTTTACTCCCCCCTACCTTTGACCATTGGAGGGGTAATCAGGCATGAGTGCCGTGGATTACGGCACGAGTGGATGAGCAGCTGCAATGCTCCAATGACCTTTTTTCACTCATTACTGGACCTCCGAAAAAAAGAAGGGGAAAAAGGAGAGAAGGCAGAGAGAGAGCGAGAGAGGGTAAGAGAGAAGAAAAAGAAAAAAACGTAAAGGAAAATGCAAAAGATGAGGCCTCCTCCGAAATCTTTAGGGAATTCAGTTCAGTGACCGTGATGTGTTATTGTCTGCCTCGCCTTACCCAGAGCAGATGTTAAATGGACTGATTGACAGACAGACATAATCTGGTGGTCTGGGGGAAAAGATGAAGAGTGGGGAGAAAAAAAGAGAGGGGATGGTGATGGAGGAGGAGGATTGAGGTGGTAGAAGAAGGGTAACACTTAGAGGAGGTGGAGGGAGTTACTGAGAGTGATGTAAAGGAATTATTAAGCCAAGTTGGAAGAAGCAGAAGTGGATGTGGAGGAAGAGAAGGAGTGGGAACGTGGAGAAGATTAACGTATGGTAATTGCGTCACCACCGGAGGGGGGGGGTCTCACATGTTTGACCTTCGGGTCCTGCAGGTGTTTAGCCCCCCCCCCCCCACCGTCACTACCACCACCGCACACACTACAATCGCTGCTCCCCTCACAATCCACCGAGGAACGCTGCAAACATTACAGGCATTTGGCAAGACTCTCGTGCCCGTTATATAGTGAAGCAGCAAGGCCAGCTCTGGCACATACATGCACATTAAAAAGACACACACAAACACACTCTGGGACTTGTGCCAAACAAACAAAAAAAATCTGTACTTAAAAAAATAGGGTGGTGCTCTTCCGCCGATATCATCCGTGCAGATGTTTCGAAACCTTCAACCTCGGTGCTAAAAGCAATTCGGATGTGAATATTGAGTGATTGAATGTGTGCCAGTGAAGAGGAGACCCCCGCGCCACCGCCACCGCCCGCCCCCACCACCGCCGCCCAGCCCTCCTACCCCCCCCCCCCCCAATGAAATGGTTTCTCCCACAATTAATGCAGTGCACCTGTGATGCTCGATAAAGAGCGCTGCACTGTGCACAGGTGTGGAACATTAGTTCTGGGGGTGTTCCTTGAAAAAGACAAGCTTCTGCCGCTCTCCCCCCTGTAATAACACACTATGACACACACATTCACCGGTGGGGTGTGCACACACACGCACATGCAATCAGCACAGGGAAATTCATAAGGAGGGAAGAAAAAAAAACATTAAGTGTGCTGATGCTGTGAGAAAAGTAAAAATATGTAAATGAGCCCGGTGCCCAAGAATCACTCCTGTCATTCACAGCACTGCACACATCAAAGCTCAGGTAACCAACGTTGAGTGTGTTTGTGTGTGTGTGTTACCTCATGCATCGCTGTGCATCTGTTTGTATGCGTTGGTGTGAGAGTGTGAATGCAGGGTGCGAGCGGAGGCCATGTGTGTGTGTGTGCGTGTGTGTGTGTGTGTGTAAGTGTGTGGGATGGAGCCCCATGTGGAAAAGTGGGACAAAGTGCGTTGAAACTCGCTGTGCTGTTAAAGCCCCGATACTTTCATCACGCTGTAAGATTGAAGTAGGTACCAGTTATGGGACCATCATGGATCGGATGTACAGTTCAAAGAGGATCTCTTACAGAGGAGTGTGAAAAAATAGTAAGATCTCTGCTCCAAAGAGAGCGAGAGATGGACTGATAGCGATGACGAGAGATACTCGACCTCAGAGATAGACCTTAGAGATGAACACAGTAATAGACATATTAGAAGACAGACGCTGAGAGAGATAGCAAAAAGAGACGCGCTAATAAGTAATGGGCGTCTCCTGCTAATGTCTATTTTGATGCTCTTTGCTTAACCCAGTCTCTAACTAGGTCATTAAGTCGCCTACCAAACACAGTCCTAGATAATCCTTGAGAATTAAGTGTGTCTGCGTGTTCATGTTGAATATTCAATAAAGAGTAAATATAGCTTCAACACACTGCGCTGGTGCTGTTCAAATCTGTAAGTAGTAACAGGCGCATGCAGTTTTTTAATTATTGATTTACACTGTTGTGAAAGAGCATTTTTTTTATCGCTGTTTGCGCGGGGATGTCTTTAAAATAAGCAACTAGAAATAACATGTTATTTCTCTTACGAAATACAAAGTTGAATGCCGGTACACCACGGAGCAACGTTTTGATGAGTAGGTCCCTGTTTACGGGTATTGCTGTACACATTCCTGCCAATGGCATCACACTATTCCACTCATCGACAGGTGGCGGCAACGCGCCAAGAAAAGTAATTTAAATGTTTTTTGCAAATGTTTTATGAGGAGGGAAGTCCGGAGTAAAGGATGCACACAATGTGTGTTTGGTGAGAAACCATGAATGTAAAGAGAACTTTGTTAAGCATAAAACACGGTGTTTAGAGCGACTGACTTGGAAAATGTTAGAAGATTTGGGGAAATTCAATTTGTTGTTATTTTGTTACTGACTACATATGCGTGTACTGTACAATAAGTATATGTACATATATGTCTAAATAGCATGCCACTTTTCCAGACTACGCATTTTAATGTTGTCATTGCCAACTCGTCATATACAGACGCACAGTCGCAGCTTCAAACAAAATAACTACTTGGTTAAGTTTGGGAAAGGATCATGGTTTGGGTAAAAGATGTTTGTTACTTAAATTTAGTTGCTGACATAAATTAATTCGTCAACGTTAATAGGTCAAAATAAGTATGTTTGTTAGTTTAGTCCCCGTCATAAGTTACGCACATAAGTTACGTCGTCAACGTAAATAAGTGCAAATAAGTATGTTGCTTAAGTAAATTCACTTACTGCGTAAGTTAAGGAGTCAACGTAAGTAAGTCAAAATAAGTTAGTTTGTTACTTTCATTTTGCTATGTACATAAGTTCAGTAGTCCACTCAAATAGGTGAAAATAAGTATTTTTTTATGTTACATAAATGACGTACACAAGGTACGCACATAATTACGTAGTCAACGTAAATAAGTATGTATAATAATAATTATTCAACGTAAATAAGTATGTTGCTAATATAAACTAAGTTAGGCACGTACGTGATGTAGTCAATGTAAATAGGTCAAAGAAGTGTGTTGCTTCTGTAAATGAAGTTACGTACGTAAGTACAGAAATAAGTACGTTTGTTAGACGCTGTCTCTATTTCTCCCGCTCTTGCCTCTGTTCCACAGACAATCTGGGCGGCGCACAAATATGACGTGGGTTTGATCAAGAACTGCCAACCGGTCGTCATTACTCCACGCTCTGACTTCCGACCCCACAAACACCAATATCCTCTACGACAGGAGGCCATTGACGGTATTACACCAGTGTTTGAATCACTCCTGAAAGCAGGAGTGATCGTTCCATGTCCGGATTCGCCAGTACGAACACCAATTTTTCCTGTGAAAAAGATCAGAGACAAAGACAAACCCACTGAGTGGCGTTTTGTGCAGGATCTGAAAGCGGTAAACGCTTCAGTCCACGCACGCGCCCCGAATGTGCCTAATCCATATACTATTCTAGCTCAGATTCCACCTGATGCTAAATGGTTTTCTGTTGTTGACCTGTCAAATGCTTTTTTCAGTGTCCCAGTCGACAAAGATTCTCAATTTTGGTTCGCCTTTAACTTCAATGGGAAACCTTACACCAGGGATTCCCAAAGTGGGGTGCGCGCACCCCTGGGGGTGCGCGAGCTGCCTCTAGGGGGTGCGCGAGAGGAAAAGTGTAATGGCGGTCTGATGGTGTAATAATATTAAATATTAAAAAAAAATGTAATTTTAATTTAAAAACTGTCAGGTGGGACATCTGAAGCTATCAGTCGTAAAAGAGGAGAGGGACAGAGAGAGAGAGAGGAATCGGAGGCGAGGGAGTCAGAGGAAGATGAGACGGAGGAGACCGAAAAGGAGGAAGGGATAGCACAGACAAATCGGGAGCACATCGGCCCATCGCGGAGTCAAGGTGAAAAAATAGGAAACGAGAGTGAGCATCAGACTGGGAAAAAAAGAGGAAATATGATGAAAAGTATCTGTGTCTGGGCTTCACTTGGATTGGCAACGCAGATTGCCCAAAGCCACAGTGCGTGGTGTGCAGTGAGGTTCTGGCTAACAGTCTGAAGCTCTTATTTACGTCACCACCTGAACACCAAGCATGCCAGTGCAAGTCAAAAGCCCCTTACATTGTTTATATCGAAATTGGAGGAGTTACAAAACAGCCAAAAACAACTGGAGTCTCATTCATGTGTTGGGTCTATAAATGACGCACTACGGGCTTCATATCTGGTTACAGAATAGCGAGAAAGGGGCTACCGCACACAATCACTGAAGACGTGAGCTCACCAGCTGCCAGAGAGATGGTGGAATGTATGATTGGGGAGAAAGAAGCAAAAAAGTTGGACATGATCCCGGTGTCCAACAACAGTGTGTCGCGCCGCATCGATGCTTTGTCCGAAGACATCCTGGCTACATTAGTCGGTCATTAATTGTAAATTAAATGTGATAATCTGCCTCTGAGCCTGTGCGTGTGTGCTCGCATCCGTATTGCTCTTTAAAAGTGACGCCTTGTGTCACTGAAAGTTATTGAAACTTTGTTGCAGTGTTTCAGGGCGTTTTCACACCTTCAGTTCGTTTGCTTTGTTGCAGTTGCTCCTTTGTTCGGTTTGTGTTCACACTGCAACATTTAACAGCGGACTAAATCTTGTAAACAAATGCCACGCGCGAGCAAACTGTTCTCTCATTGGTCCGATTCTTATGCGGCTATGAAGGCTTAAAAGGCTCTGTTGCTTCTTTTTTTTTTTTTTTTATTAAGCGGGATTGTAACAATCTACAATGACGCTCTTGGGGAAAGTTTAGAAAGTCTAACTCTCTCACCAGGCTCTGCCCTACTTCAGTATGTCGACGACTGCCTTATCGCAGCTCCTACTCAGGCACAGTGTCAGAAAGATACATTAAAGCTGCTACTGCACCTAGCACAGGAAGGCCACAAGGCCAGTCTCTCAGTTTGTAACACAAAACGTTCATTTTCTTGGCCATGACATTTCAGGAGACGGTAAGACTCTCTCCCCCAAAAGAATCGCTTCAATTGTTTCGTTGCCTCAACCTAACACTGGCTCTCAATAACTTCTTAACTTGACTTCTGGAGCACTTGCTCTGAGCTTCAAATATTCCTGTGACTTGAAATGACACGCGAAAAGCAAAAGAAATGCTTTGTGAGAACATGCAAGATTACGTTAAGAAATTGCCGTGTCATTTTTAACACATGGCCAAAAATATTAGAGCCATATTAGTTGTGTTGCATTATTGAATTGTAATGTATACTCTACTTGCAATGTAGTGTAGAGGCTGCTCTGGGATTGTAAATGCAAATAAACGGCAACCTACACCCGTTCTCTGGCCCTACATGGACGAGATGGCTGACAAGGCCAAACCCTTTTGTAAAATTCAGATTTCTCCTAATAAACAATGTCGACAGAGATGCTGGAGAGAACTGAAAATGACGAGTGAAAATGAAAATGCAACTGAATGCCAGTTTTTCCCTGTTTCACACACGCATACCAGATTATTAAAATATACCGGTGGCTTGAAAAAAGACACTACTCAGGATGGGACCTCAATAACAACCCATAATGTGCTGTCTTTTCATACTTGTGATCATTTTGAAATGAAGGTCTTCACAGACAGGTCACTTATGTTGAAGATGGGTGTGGGTGCAGCTGGTTCCTCATCTACCTGGAACTTAATCGATCCATTAATCGCTGGGATTGGTCACAGAGACAGACACCTGCTCTCCCACCTGGGTTTCCTTCAGATGGGAACATGCACCGACGTCATTTCCAAAAGCCTGCGTGTTCCAACTTTTGATGTCTGAAGGGTTTTATTTCAGGAGGATCACTAGTTAATAAAAGAAGAACCAAAACCATCAAGAAGAAATTAAATATGTTCACGCTGGAGCCGGAATACATACAGAAAATATGAAAGAAATCAAATATCAAAATATATAAAAGTAATTCAATGTTCACATTTCAAAATGCGTTTGTGTATTTTATGTAAACCGAGGACGGAAACATTCTACTTGGAGTTCTACTTTAACTGCCAGCAATCATTTTTAGAACAGGTGTCACATTTTTCAAACAGAAATGTCTCATTTGGTTATGAAACACTTCCTTTCTGTTTTCATAGCTGAAAATGAGTTTGGTGCCTCAGAGCTCCATCATTAATTATGCACTTGACTTGAATGTGGATAAGTGCAGACTCTGACCGTGGGCTGTGACAGTCCTGTGGTGACCTTTTTCCCTCTGTGTGAGAACAAGGGCCCACATACAGTATCCCCACATCGTCATGTGGAAACATCATTGTCCTGTCCACGCGTTTGAGTTCATAAGAAGAATGAGCGTATTGTTGCATGCACGTCACATGGAAATAACTTTTGGAACAGCTTGACAGTAAAAAGCAATGGATTTGCATTGTTAGCACACTGAAACTGCTGCCAGTGTGTTACGTTTCCTGTGTAGTTTTCTGTGTTTTTTACAATATAAATACTTAAAGACCCCACGCTTCTACCTAATGACTGATTACTGGGAGGGTATCAATAGTTGTGGTAGTGAAATGTAACCCTCATTTACCAGGCTGTACTCATTCACTGTTTGTACTTAAATATAAAAAGTAATGCACTATAATTCGTATACAACCCACATCAGGTCTTTCAGCCAGGAGAACACTGTATGCATGGAACCCAAAGTCATTGTTGACTTATTTTACTTTTATGACCTAATTTACAAACTTAACTAACGCCACGTACATAAGTTGCGTTACAAACAGCAATTCCAACCCAAACAGCAATCGTTTCCTGAACCTGATCACTGATCACTGGTGTTGCTGGACATTAGTAGGAGAACGCACAGAAAAAAACAAATAACTTTTAGTCATGTGAACCATTGTATGAGGATACATTGCATTGAGTGACCCAGTTGAATAGAACATGTATATTTAAGGACTGTGGTGTAAACACAAAGCTAAGAGCCGACAAACAACAAATGTCCAACAATAAATGATTGTTGTTATCACTTGAGATCTCGGCCTTTTGTTCCATAATAATCTGATGTCCTTCCAACCAAGTAGCATATGAGTCTGAGGAAAAGAACTTTGAGTTGGGAGCTGAATACATTTTTTATATAGTTATTGCTATATTCACAGTTGCATAATATGGAGACCACATGAACTTGTTACTTGCAGTTATAATATATATATATATATATATATATATATATATATATATATATATGTACATATTATAAAAACAGACAATTCAAATAATCACTTTGTGATTTAGCTGCATAAACAGGTTGTTTGCATCTCTGCAAGTGGAACGAGCTGAAAACAACGTTGACATAATATCACCTCGTACACTGTACACGTACACAGCAGACAATGTTAGCATTGCTTTGGAGGGTCTTGGGTCGCCTCACAAATAAGTCCATTATTCCTTTCTTTTAACCGTTTCGGTCTCTACCCACTTACAAAGTATCTGCCTCCGAGCTGCTCAATGCTCCACTTTGTTCACCAGCTAGTTGCTAACTTTGCTTGTCTGCTGTTTGGTGCTGGGTAGGTTGTGTACACTGGGTTTATCAGAGTTTAGCAGCACAAAGAACAAGTTGCGGAGTGGAATTTTCGGCCAGGATATTAAAACAATGAGCTGAAAGAGGCTAAAACGTCTCACAAAGTCAGATGGTGATTCTCTGTGGTTACAGATGAGCTATCCCTTTCACATTAAAAGTAGTATTTTAATCTATTGTTTATGTAAAGATATCGATTAGTGCAGCTTTGACGTTTTTCTAGTGTATCATGACAGCGGAGAATCTGTGCATATAGATTAAAAAAGAATGAACATTAAAATAAAAAATAAATAAATACACAACAAAGAAACAAAAACAAATTACATCTGAAATTAATGAGTTTGCTTCACATTGGATTGAATCATCAGGGGAGCTCTGTATCTACCAAAACACAGTGGGTAATTGTGCTGAAGGTTTTGCTCATTGAATATGACAGACGGTAATACGATCTGAGTCACTAACACTCCTTGGATTGTCACAACTTCAGTGTATGCTTTTCATGTAAAGTTGTCATGCTTGTTATGTAACGTTACGTAAGAAAGTCTGCTAAGGGCGGCTGTTTTTTGCGCTTCTGACGTTTTAACATTACATTGTTTCGTTATTGTTTTAACACAAACCTTTTTTCTAACCCCGACCGTGTATTTTTGTTGCCTAAATCTAACCAGTCGTGTAACAACGTAAATGTTTCCCGCATTTCTGCAACCGTGATACGAGAATGGTTTGAAACATATTCATGAAAGGTATTTCCAGTTCAGAAATGTCGACGTCCAGCGTATCCCGTGGTTTGCAGAGATGTACTAGCATCTGGGTTGTAATTAAGTCTGTCTCTTTATTTTGTCCTTTTCTATTTGAAATTCATCCTCTAATTCTTTGCTTTGGGGACAGAATGTCTTTTTCTGTGAACACAAACCATCTTGTCAATGCTGACTAATAACTTACCATCAAGTAACCTTCTCCAGCTGGCGGCCATCGAGGATTCACACGTCCATTCGTGGCCTTTCTTTTATCGTCCCAAAACGTTTTAGGTGAAGTCTTTTTTTCCGATTGAACTCCAAGTCAAAAGTTGAAAGTCTGTTTTCATTCATACAATACATCTTTACAATTAACACTGGCATTTGAAAAGGCACATGTCTTAGCACGTGCACGTCTGCCTTTGATGTTTCCTGCATTCTCCGATGGCAAGTACAAAAAACAAACTTCAACCTGCATCTCGGTTTTCTCAAGCTGTCTGCTACATTTAAAATGCTAATATAAGACTAAACTGATTAATAATTAAACAATTACGGTCATGAATCAATAACTTCTGCACATATTTTTCATTAGTAAATTGCACTGAGTAAACAAAGAAGCAGTATTACCAATTCAAATGTGGATGGGGGGCGTGGTGGGGGGGGCATTCTAATCGTCCTAACTTTGATGAAAAATAAACATTCGACACAGTCACTCAAACAGTAAGGCCTCTGCTTTCCAAAGTAGATCATGTTGTTGCTTTAGATACAGTTAGTTGGTTGATTATTCAAGTAAACACGGTTGGAACATTTTTTCATGAAGCACTCCAATAGGAGAAATGCACGATTAGTCTGGTGTGTGTAGTCAATGTACAGAACATTTGGACAGATTTGATGCCCATCTGAGCGTCTTTAAAGTTGAACTGATTTCTGGCAATCTGTCTCCAGTTTGAGGAATTTGGATATTGCAGCACAAAGGGGGGACTTCCACAACTGTCAGCGCGTTTCTGATTAGTGCGACGACTGCTTGATTGACTTTTTGTCCGTTGAAGGCTGCATTCACTGTCTATGTGAAACATATATAAATAAATATATAAATATATATATATATTATTTGTTTTCTCTCTGCAGCACAGAATCACTGTGCTCCTGACGATTGTTATCCGTTGATGTCAGAGTGACACCTCCATGGATCATTCTAGTTCCTTGTGGCCCATCCTACATCCCCCCCACCCCCTCCCCCCAGAAAAAAAAGATGCCGGCGTTGTAATGGCTGATGCCATGGCAGTAGGTGTAAAGCCTGAGAAACAAGGATAAAAGCATAAACAAATCTGCGATAAGAAATATGACATGGCTATCAGCATGCAGAATAAGCCCGGCCCTGCAAGCGCAGGCACCCAGATTAATGATAAATTACGAGGACCTGGGCTTGTTTATAGCACTCATTTTCCTTGCTGCACCTGCTCATATTCTCTTGGCCTACAGCAGCCCCCTCTCTCTTTTTCTATTTTCTCTCTCTATCTCTCATACTCCTTCACCCCCCCCCCCCCCCCCCACACACACACTCTGAGTAGGTGCTTATTTAAAATGGTCCTGTGTTTCTAAAGCACTCTGCCAAAACCGGTGGGACACCCCATGAAAACATAATCTGCGGGTGTATAACTGATGTTTTAGAGGAGAGGGGAGAGCAAGGAGTGAAAATATTAGAGGGGGTTAAGGAAAAAAGGTGAATAAAAGAAAAGGGGGGGAGAGAGAGGGGGAGGGGGAGCGAGAGAGTTTTACTGTAAATGAGCGACGGAGAAAAAGGTAAGCAGGGGAGAGACGATTTAGAGGTGGAATAAAAGGCGAGCAGAGAGAAGTATTTTGATGCACAACGTGAGAGGGAGAGAGAGAGAGGGGAAGAAAAAAAATAACAAAACAAAAAAGTCGGAATGAGATGCGAGCGGTGGGCAAAACACAGCGGCCTTTTGGTAGCAGCTCTTGTAATAACACACCAGCGCAATGCTTAATTTTAATATTAATTACAAATATCTCTCCGCACAACAAGGAATATAATTTGACAATCACTTTGGCCCCGAGTACTGTATTTAATGCAAAGTGGGGCTAAGGGCGCGAGCAGTCAATATGGGGAACTAAAGTCTGGACCCCCCTTTCCTTTGCTCCCCTTCTGCCCCCCCCCCCCCTTTCCCTCACCTCATTACATGAAGTGTGAATGTTAATTCTAGTGGGTTTATTAGTTAGAATCAAGGAGGGGAAAAAATGAGAGGAGGTTAGCATTTTTATTGTTCATTACAAGTGGCTCTCTGGTGGTACCTGGGAATTTTTTTTGGGGGGCTGCTGTCAGGCCATGGGTGTGTGTGTTTGGGGGGGGGGGGGGAGAAAGGGGCAGTGGGTGGGTGGTTGGGGCAGGGGGTGCTCCGAGTGGCCATTGTCTGATTCATAATTATATTTTTATTATGACTGAGCTCGGGGGCCCCCTCACACTGTACAAAGCAATTTCTAGCAGAGAGCGCTACGAGGGCAAAGTGTTTACATACCAAATTATAAGAATATACTGACAGCGTTTGGTTGTTAATAAACCGTAATCACTTCCCCTAATTTAATCCGGTTGCTATGGTAAACAAATGACACTTGAGGCTGATGGCGGTGAAGGAGGAGGAGGAGGAGGAGGAGGAGGAGAGGAAGAGGTGTGCCCAGTCGAATGAGGGGAGAAAAATAGCTGATGAAAGAAAACTGAGACACACACACACACACACACCCTCCTCTGACAAGACACCTGCTGTCCTCTGTGCACCGTGCAATGTTCAGAGGGTTGTGTGTGTGTGTAAGCATGAGAGGAGAGATTGTACTTATATTTGTGTGTGTCGGTCAGAGACAGCTGTCAGTGCAGTCAGCAACGCTGCTCTCCTCAGAAAGCAGAAAATTGAGCAGGAATTGGGCTAATTGTACGGAATGATTGATGCTGGTGGAAACTACAGAACATTAAGGAACACAAAAGCACACGTACAAGTGTGCAGACACACACACACACACACTTGCTGTCATTTGCAAATCCCAGAAGAAAAGCACTTTTTGAGACGGTGGTTGCTATTCAACGCAGAGCAGGTCTTGGTGTTATTTTCCTGTTGTCTTCCTTCCCTCTGTCCACCGTAAAATAATTATGAAACAAGAAGTACAAACAAGTGACAGCAGTGACTTTATTTTTAAGTTTTACAGGAAGAGCAATTAATAAAACAGAGCAGAAATGAATCAGTAGGCTACATCACTCGTATTTATTTTGTGTATAGCTTATATTGCTGACTTTACCAATGTGTTGAAGGACAAGATGAAAGTAAATAAAATAAGATTGATGAGAAAAATGTTGCTAAAAAGACAAAATAATTTAAAAAAGAATAAAGACTTTGTTTCAGGAATAAAAAAAAAGTACGATCTGTTGCTGAAATGATTAACTTGTTCATTGATTACAGAAATGACAGAAAATGAATTGACAGCAATTTTGATAATTAAATGTTTGAAGTCATTTATCAAGCAAAACAAAAAGCAAACATTTGCTGGTTCCAGGCTTTCAAATGTAACAATGTTCTGCTTTTCTCAATTGTATATCTTTGTAAATCTCATCTGGAGTTTTTTTTGGTCGGACAAAACAAACAATTTGACGGTGTCACCCTTTCTGCTTTGAAAAATCAATGAAATAAGCAAAAGAAATTAATTTAAGGCACAAACCTAATATGATGCGTTAATTGATTGAACTGTCCAGCTGGACACATTTAGCTGCTTGTCAACGGTACTTTTCCCTGGGACGGACATGCTTTAAGGCCCTGGTGCAGCGAGGTTTCAAGGCCGTGGCAGTGAAGTGCTGATCAATCTGACTTCCCATGTGACATAAAAAAAAAAACAGACTTGAAGAACAGCTGATACGTTGATGACAAAGACAACGAAGAGGTGAGTTTTCCCCCCCGGGTGATGATGTGATGGCAACGAGGGAATGCAGCGATGATGATGCAGATGATGGCAATGAGTGGGGAGGAAGATTATGTTAACGACCACACGTGGCTACAGAAACACTCACTAATCAGCAGTCACACACACACACACACACACACACACACTAATGTGCACTATCTTTTGTCACCTCTTGAACTTGCAAACAGCAGAACACGACAGGCTGTTTATATTACACGAGGCACAGATTACTTACGAAAATTCATCTCCATGCAGAATGATTTTCCATCAGGATGCATGTACACTGCTGTCCCACAGTGGTCTGCTTGTGCATTCACGTATTAACACATTTTAGCGTCCGTCCTACTGGCCGTGAATCGAGACCTCATTTGTTTTCAGGGGCTATAGAACAGAAAGAAGAGTCCATGTATGTCTGCTCCATTGATTTCATCTCCTCGCGGCATCTTCTGCTGATTCAATTTGAAAAACATAAAGAAATAATCTCCACTTCTGCGCTCTAATCCATCAAATAAGAGCGACTGAAGAGAATAGGGATGATTGGTTGACAATGGCTTTCACTTGCAAACCCATTTCAGAGGAGAAAATCCTCACCTGTCATTCCTTAGTCCTTGTTGCAAAAGTACAGATGATTGCGTCGCAATCGTGACACTGTATCGTAAATCCGGTCTCCAGGAGGCAACCAAGTCCGTCTTTCTTTGATATTTCCTGACCGAAGTTTCAACATTTTGCAAGTAAGCATTCGTAGCTTATACGTTTTTAAAGTAGTTTAAGCGTCCCATATTGGACAAAGTGAGACTTCCACGTCTTTTTTGTTTGTGATCGTAAAGCAGGTCTATGTGCTCAATAAATACTGTGAAAATATCAAAACGCTCAATCCATAGAAAAGTGCGCACAGCTCGTATTCAGAAACTGGATTTACGTAAAGTTGTGATGTCACAAAAATACAGTCGTTGGTAGAAGCGCCACTAAAGTCTGTGACGCTGACACGCCCAGTGAGGCCCCCCCCCTCTCCTGGCTGCTAACCAATCAGAGTAGACTGGGCTTTTTTGGGAGGGGGAACTTAAAGAGACAGGCCCTAAGAGATCGAACGCAGCATCCGGAGACGGATGCCTGGCTAGTTAGCTATGCAGCTCGTCCTTCTCTGGAGTGGTGGAAAATGTGAGGCGGAGGGATCGTTAAACCCAGCGCTGGCGCTGGCCACCAGCCCGCTGTTGAGCTAATTTTTTCTGTAACTAGTGTAGCATTAAAGCATGGCGGGCGACTAGTCAGTCGTCCGCTAGGTAGCTAGCGAAGCTGTCACTCATCTGTCGATGGCTAAGTGTTTTCTTTGTTTCTTTATTTCGTAGTGTTACTTCAAAACCTCACCTCAGAGAGTTCATAGTCTACAAAATTATCCTACTGCAATGCTCGCAATGCCGCGGTGACCCTACTTCTACTTTGATTTGAGTGGGAATGATCGTTCTTCTCTCATTGTATTTCTATTGAGTATATTCAGGTGGACAGTGTGAGAAAAAATAAAATGATTTTTTAACTTTAAAGTAAACGTGTCCTAGTAGAAACCCAAAATTCAAGTATGGACCTGAAAATGAGCACGATATGTCTCCTTTAATGGGAGATGTCTCGTTTGGGAATAAGACTGCCTGCATAAGAAATCTGGATCTATTGGACGGGAGGGACACAAAGAGACTGAGAGGACGCTTGTCCTCGTGGCTCCGGTAATGGTTTTTCTTATTCTCTCCATCTTCTCTTATAGATGCATATCAATACATATCGTGGCGTCTGCACAGAGCCTGCCACATCCAATATCGCCTAGACATTTTACATAATTATTATTTTCAGGAGTCATTGGGGTCTCACGGAAGGGAATGTAAGTGACAGGCGTTTAAAATGGTTTTTAAATCATGCGGGATAACCAGGGCCTTTCAGAAATAATTGTGTCAAACTGCTTTTCACCTTTTTCGCCAATCAATATGCACACTCATTCATGGGCAGACGACCATCCATCAAAAGGCGGCGCTGCTCTTTAATATACATGCTTGCATTTTAATGGGCTACTTTAACAACAATACGAGGGACAACAATGTGTTTCTGTGTTAATATTTCCGTAAAAATTGATGATACAGCCCCTTTCGCGTATACGGCCCACGCGCTTATGTATGGAATGCACACATGCACACAAACACGAGGTGAGAGCGCACAAACACACACACACACACACATACACAGACAGTTTGTTAAGTGGTGGTCTAAGTCGATGTAATCGCATTCACTTTGTTACACGGCTCGGAAATGATTCAAAACTAGATTTCATGCATGCTTTCATACTAATTCAGCTGCTCGTATTTTTCATTTTGGCCGGAAAAACTCTGAGAACAATCGAGACTTACCCCATTCTCCAATTAGGCTCCCAAACAGGACCAAGAGAAGGGGGGGGGGGGGGGGGGGGGGGGGATCTATTCATTTTCTTTTGATTAAAATTATTGCCACTTGCGAGGAGCTTTGGGGTTTATATATTAAATAATGCATCATTTCATAATTATATAGAATATATAGATTTTTTAAAATAGGATACTGGGCAAAATGGTGACTTTAATTAGATCGGTGTGTAAGATATCTCGGGGGTATGATAAAACAATGTTAAATATCTCCCAATGACTGTAAAATATGTTCCAACAGATAATGAAACACAAATAGGGTCTCGGGTTGCCGCGGCTCCTATTTGTCGAAACGTTCCCACGTGCATTTTTTTTTTCTCCTGAAATTTCATAATTATATTGAAGATGTGATCAGGGGGATAACGCAGCTAGGTGCTAAATACGCTGCCCCCCCCCCCCCCCCCACCTATTTCGAGGCGTACATTATCATCCGATTACTGTAAGAGTAAATTACCAGAGAGAGTCGTCGAGTGTTGGGGAAGCAAAGTCGTGAAGGAAGCTGTGTTTTGTCGCTCGCACACGCAGAGCATGAGGGCTAATAAACAGGCCGAGAAGGTCACGGGCGGCGTAATATCCACACAAGGATGAGCTAAGGCCAAAGATTAGCAAAGAGCTAAAGAGCACTTGGCGGAGCGAGGGGGGCGGGGGCGGGGGGGTGTTGTTAGAGATGCTTTTCACAATTAAAGCAGAATTAAAGATGCACTAGAACAGCAACACTTTGCCAAGCAAACAATGCCCGCAGCCTCTTTCAAAATTACAGCGGGCTAATTTGAAATGAAGGACAAACAGTGGTTGTGTGAGTGTGTGTGTGTGTGCGCTTCCGGAACCTTCTCCTATTATGATTGCAGGCGTGCAGACCCCATCGTATCGGTCTATATATAAAGTATGTAAATGTCGTCTGGCTGCGACAGTCAGAAGCGTCAATAGAAGTTGACAGCTGAATTATAAACGCAGCCGAATCCATCAGTCTTTTGTTTTAACCGGAGAATGGAGCGGTCTTAAAACTCAACAAAAGGCCTTTTAATCAAATTCTCAAGGTTGTTGGCTTTAGCATTGTATTAGTTTAATAGTTTCTGCTGCACCATTGACGTTAATGACACATTCCTATGTAAATATAATGTGGCTCCCAGAAGCCATCAAAACATTTTAAGGTCCAATGAATACAGTTGCATTTTTTTTTCTTCCCTCACCCCCCCTCCCTCTTTCTCTCTTCCACCCCCCCCCATCCCCCCTTCCATACAGAAATGTCTTTTTATTTAGAAATCTCCACACAGTGCACGGTGATACAATAAAAAGGAGGGGCGATTGATTAATGGAGACTTTAAGGTAGTGATGCGCAGCACTGATACAAATAACTGGGGAGAGACAGAGGGGAGAGAAGATTGTGCCTCCCCTCCCTCCCCTTATCCCCTTACCAGCACACGCACGCACACACACACACACACACACACACACACACACACACACACACACACACGTGTGAACGCACGTACACGCAGACTTTTAAAGAATTCACGCACACGGGCCTGGAATCACAGCTGTGGCCGTGCACGTGCAACTCTAATTCACATGTACAGTTTAGAGGCCTTTGGCACAGATTCATCACCCGCGATTGAAAGACAATGAAACTGCATACTTTCTCACCATTCAGGGGCTGATGAAAGCATTTAGAGTAATACAGCAGAATACATTAAAAGCAGCATCATATTTTGAGAAGGATCATAACAATTTTGTGGTCTAAAGGGGAAAAAAAGAGAAAGATGTGTGGAGACATCTTGGCCCATATCTTAAGCATGGGTGATATGCTGCCTTGTATGTATGAATCGCTTAATCACGTCTTCGGGGGATATACTGTATTTAAGTGGTTGTTGGTCATTTAAAAGAGGGAGAAAAAAAATCTGATACTTTAGAGCTGGCATTGAGATCACACCACATTTGCAAATACGCTTGCGTCCACAAATCTGAGTTAGCGAGAGAGGGAGAGCGAGAGAGATGTAATGGGAGGTTTTTTTTCATGCTCGACGTGTACATATAAGCTAAGAATCAGCATTCAATCACCACTCCGTGTTTTGTTTTCTAGATTTCTGTGTTGTTCTTCATCCGTTGTTTAATAGCCTGGAATTAACATCCATATGTCAGGCGTAATGGTCTTTCTTTAAGCTCCGTTTCTAAGAATCAGTATTAATACATTGACGAGAGGAAACGCAGTTCACTCTTCTCTCTTCAGCAGAGCTGCCCCGAAGAGATTTACTGATTCATGGAATCCATATCATTTCTTTGTAAACACTGGATCAAACTATTTTGGTCAATTTAGTACATTTTCCTGCATACTTCAGTGACAAATGAAGTAAATGTACAAAAGTATTGTCTGCAAAATGTGCTTAAAGTAATAACTACTCATTTTGCATGTGAATGTGTATTTGTATTATCATTTTGAAACAATGTTATCAATGTTGTAGCTTGTTGCTCAGCTAATTTTCTAATTTTCTTTCTAACTTTAGATGGATGGATGGATGGATGGATGAATGGATGGATGGATGGATAGGTACTTTATTAATCACCAAAGGGAACATTTTGTGTCTTTATAGGCGAGACATTACAGGTGAAACAACTTGAACTAATAGATATCACCATGAAACGTCCTCAGTTGATTAATAGCATGAAGGCAGTTTTCTTCTGGATTCAAAGTTTTCTGTAAATGTATATTTGTATATGCAAATGAAGCACTATCTTATGAATATGCTCTGATTTGCATACATTTCCGGAATAGAAATCTGAACGTTGGAAAAAGCACAGGTTCAAAATAGTTGTTTCATTTTGTTGACATGTTCGAGTCAAAGGTTTTAATCGAGGGATATTCAGATATCTCTTTGTAGCACTCATTAAATCAGAAAATACTGGAAACAGCAATAAAACAAATCTATTTCCAGCATTTTTTTCCATAAATAAAATGTTGTATACGTCTGTGGCTATGGATGGTACCTGAACACAACTCACTATGAACCTGCAGAATGAAACTGGAATGTTTAGTGTTTGTAAGTGCTACTAAATTGGAGATTTCTGGCCCAAAGTCTCTGAAATAACTACTTTTGAGAGAACAGCCTTTAATGATATTTATTGTAAAATTACATTTTGAAGACACTATAGGTGAATAGGGAATATATCACCATGACACTTCCCCAATTCATTACCTACATTAAAACAGTTGTTTGTTATATTATGTAAGGCTTTCTGAAATGTGTTTGTCTAACTGAGGCTAAATTATGTAACGCAAATAGACAAAGTGTCAAATAAAACACCTAAATGTGTATTGTGGATGTTTTCTTTCCACTAGACTAATAGAAAATATGGAAGCAAAATAGCCCAACATCTCAAAACTGACCAGTGCATAAAAAAAGGATGCTTTTACCTGGTGGTGTCTCCCCTTCATTTACAACATATTTATCAGATATGTTAAATGTCCAAAAAGTCCTTGATGGGAAGTCACGAGATGCAAATGTATTCCCATGTGATGGAATTATTTTTTATGTAAAACATACAGTATGCTAAAATACACTACTCATAACATTATATATACAGCAGGCACCATGTTTAAATGTGAAATTGAAGTTCACATGTGACTTCATTTTCTGTAAAAAAAAAAGTACATTTGCCTGAAACATGTGAACTCACCACATGTGAACTGTACATCAGGAGAGTGTTTGTTTCCAGCAGATCATCATCATCATCGTCACTGTGTTCTGACACTCCTACAGCTCCAGCGTTGCCCAGTAGTTTGTCATTGTTCAGCGTGTAAAAGCATCTTATATTACGTACAGATTATCGCCATTACAATTTGCTGGTAATCCATTTAGAAAGAGTTTACGGTGCCTTACGGTGCCATGTGAGCGCCACTCGGCAAAAAAAGTGCCACCAAACAAAAGATCAAGTGCATTTGAGCATTTCCATTACAAACACACACGCACACACAGACTCTAACACACGTTGCACGGATTTCTCATGCATCGTCTTCCTGTGAGCTATGGGCTGTAACGTTTGCTTTTCTTAGTCAAGGAGAACAATCTCATTTACGGGGGAAACAAATTAGAAAAAAAAAAAAAAGATGTAGCTGTGACAATACCTCAAATTCGACTTACTCCCCCCCTCTCTGCTGCTTCATTTTAAATTTACAATGCAAAGTGTAAAAATAAACAGTGCGGGCTCAATTTAGTGTGGTTTTCAGCCGTGGCACCTAATCCTCCACACCACTCTTCGTCACGATGTGTTGGAGGTTGTTCCCGCGGGTGTGTTTGTGTGTTGGGGTGGATGGTGGTGGGGTGGGATGGGGTGTTCATTGAGTGAGAGATAGGTGGGCAAAGAGGAGCGCCCTAAGGGAGCCACAGCAACACATACCCGTAATCACATAACACACACAGATTGTTATAAAGGTGTCCCAACTGTGTGCAAACGCGAACACACACACAACTCCGCCACATATACGAGGGAGAGCGAGAGGGAAACAAGCGACTCTTAAGCGCAAACAAAAGACTAGTTTGTTTGTTTGACAAGGATCTCCATGCCGCAAAAAACGCGTTTAAAGGAAGAAAGCGGGACTAAGACGTGCGCCGAGTCTTTAACCCCGTCCTCGCTGTCAGTCACTCTGCGAGGGCGTTCAGCTGGAGACTTATTTTTATTATTTTTCATTCTGTTTGTGTTGCCACCGTCTGGATTCACTGCTTTCTTTCTCTGCAGAGGAAAGACGAGATGGCGGTCGTGTCACTTCAAAGTGTTAGCAACTCCCACTCAGAACGTCGCACCGCATGTGATCACCAAGGCGAACCTGTCTGATCACGGGCCCTCTTGCTCGTCACCGGCTCCCCGTGACAAGCCTCTCCGCGCACCTGAGCGCTGCCCAGTGGGAGGCCCGCCTACCCCCATCGAGGAGGACCCCGGCGCGGAAGATGGACCATCACCCCCCCCCCCCCCCCCACCCCCCCTCCCCCCGCCAGACGGACAGAGAGGGAGAGCGAGGCGAAGACGGAGCGAAAGTTATAGATAATCTTTTTACCCACCGTTGAGTAAACACACAGTGTTTGTTGAGTCTGTCGTCGCGGCCGAGCCAAGCGGCGAGTGACGGATGCAGCAGCGTTAGCTAGCTGATTAAAGCCCTATCTTCTTCAAAGTAGAGGGGGGGATTTTCACTCTGACATTTAAAGAACAAACACAATGCTCAGTTGGGTGGCATATTTGCCTATTGTTCCTTTTAAAGATAAAACTTCGGTCCATGTGGAAGTTTAAATCTTCTCTGGTATGGGCCGTCGTATCCGAGTGCTTTTCTTTATGTTCGGGGCGGCTAAGCGCCCGACGTTCGCGTGCAAGTGTTTGCATATAGTTCCTCGCGGCCGAACACATGCGTGTGTTTGTGTGTGTGTGTCCATGTGTGTTCCCCCGCATATAAACCCTCATTCGGATGGACCGCGGTCCAACTTTGGCGGTGGCCCGCGGCCACATGGAGCGGTCTGATAGAGCACTGGAGTCTGCGCGAGTCACACGCGCTGCTGTCGTACGGCGGGGCCGCTCTTATCAGAGTCGCCAGCACGGTAAGCTAGGATTAGCATCTAGATCTGTGAAGACTGGACGGACGTCAGCACGGGAGGTGGGGGGGACACAATGGTGACAGAAGAGAGAGGAGGGAGCGGGATGAGGAGATGGAGATAGAGCGAGTGGACGGAAGGGGAGGGTGAGAGCAGATAGACGGGTGTCGTACTCACCAGTAGTGCAACGTTTCAACGTGAGCAGCAGTCTTTCCCTCTCCTGCTCTTTTAAGCCACGTTGTTTTTCTCACCCTTTCACTTGTTTCGTACCCCACCCCCCTCCCCCCGTGGACAAAGTGCACAAGAGCGCCGGCGTGCGCACATGCCTACTTGTACTTTTTTGGTGGTCCAGCGTGGAGCACACGTTTCAAAAAAAATGGCAGAAACATCACACTCATGGAGCAGCCTAAGTGGGCCCTGTTTTTGAAGTCTTTCTTTGAAATAAGCGAGGCAATCCCTTGGCCCAGGGATCATATTCTATTTACGTTCCCTTTGCCAGCGACACAGGCGACGCCGGCCAAATTCAGAAAAGAAGATCCACATTGGAAAATCCGGCTAATCCCTGATTGAAAGTTCATGTGTTGGCTTCGATGGATAAGCTCTGGCAGATTTTCCCAGGAAAGGGGAGTAAAGGAAAAGAAGAGAAAAAAGGCAACAAAAGTGGGATCCTTTTTGGTTAGAAAGTGGACTCAGTGTCAGTGACAGGCAAGCAAAGCTCATGTCCGTTTGTCAAGAGCTGCCTTTCATGCTCGAGGCCGCCGTGGGTTCTCTCTTCTCGGCCTGAAGGGGGGAAGTTGTGTTCTCATCTTCAGAAGAGGTCGGGTGAGCTGGTTGTTCCGAAGATGCTCCCTTAGTTTATTCATTGTCTCTTTTTTCTCTCTCCATCCATTGCTTCCTCCATTCCTCATCCACTCCTTCCTCTCTCATTTTCCCCAGTCTGTCTCTCCCTCCATCCTTCCTTCCCTCCCTGTTTCCTTCCTTCCCTGGCTGCCTCTCCCTTCTCTCTCTTTCTCTCTCTTCCAGGGGTGGTGGCTATGGCTAGAGAGCCTGCACAGATGGCAAGCCAGCTTGCCTTCAGGGGAAGGGCTCCACAGCTTAAACTTCCTCCATTTGTCCCCCTCTTTTCTTCTTCTTCTTCTTCTTCTTCTTCTTTTCAGCACAAAACTTTTGGCCCTTAACTTTTTCACGCCTAGCGGGCCTTTATCTTGCCGCGCATGATGCGAGGGGGAAGGGCCAGGGGTCCTCGCAGGGGGGTGGGGCGGGCTGTCGGCGAGCACAGGCCGCCCTCGGATCAATAGGGGGCCATCGGTATCAGTGGAAACCCAACACAGAGGCCGGTGGAGTGTCTGCGGCGGGCCATTGACTTGCCGATAATCTGACACATTTCGAACCTAAATCCCATCATTCCACCGGACGCGGCATCTTTCACTCGGAGTCGCCTTGATTGATAAACAGCACAGGCGCTATAGTGAGGGCTTTTCTGCTCAACCTCGCACATCCAGTGATTTTCTGCCGCCTAACGCGTGCACGCTTCGCTCAGTCAGACAATGGAGGCATTAACAAGCACACAAGTATTATCGCAAGTCAGAGTTTCCTACTTTGTGTTCACGCGAAACTCTCCAGATCAATGTCTTCCCCGAGATGACCCCGGGATAATGGTGATATTACCCCGCGCCGTCTCTCCACACATATCATTTCACACTCAAGTCGATGTGAACAATGTCCCTCTAATGGCTTGCTATACTTAAAAGCCGTCACCGCCGTAAGTGGTCTTGTTAGCGGTGGCCCCTTCCCTCTTCGTGGGGGCAGCCTAACAACTTGACCCGTGTCAAGTGATCACCTGATAGCCGGCTTCCCCCCCATTCGACATTGGAGGAACTTCTGATGGCGTTTTGATTTCATCAACAACTTAGATACTGCAAGACTCTGCTAACTGCGTGTGAAAACACATGATGGCGTGTACTGAAGCTTAGTTGCATAGTGCAGTCCTTCCCAAAACAGGTGCCTTAAAAGGACAGTTTGGATGCTTTGAAGTGAGGTACTTATGCATAGTCAGTGCATTACCTACAGTAAATGAAACAGGTGTAGCAGCATGTACTACTGTGAACGTGGGGCAGCAGTGAAAACTTATGTTCATCACCATATTTTAGCTCACCTCAAGAAAATCAATACCAGTTTAAGTATTTACAGTATATTTAGAATATTTGCAGCGCTCTATCTTACCGTCAGACAGCGTCATCTGATGCTCTGTACCAAGCGAAATTATTTAGCCGGCTTAAAATGAAGCCGATTTCCACATTCGAAGAGAACAAATATTCATTCAACCACTTGGTTGATACTTTATTTCCATGTGATATTGCCACTAGTTCATATATGTCCCATGTGTGGAAGGGTGGGGGGGTTGTTCATGGGGTGTCACGTTTTCTAAAACCGAGTCTATAGACTAGTGTAGCTCACGGGATGATTGAGAGGAAATGAACATTTGTTTAAAGAGATGCCTCACTAACATTTTGAAAAAAAATTAAATCTCAATTCTATAGCCATGCACATAGGTTTGTACAGGTTGTATATAATTTGGTTGAATCACCCTTCTAATATGTTGTCGGATAGACACACCTCCACTGCTCTAAAGCCATATGACTTGTTCTTTTCACCAAGGTATTATTTCTGCTCTGTAGAAGGTATTATACAGGTTTTCTATTTCATATTTGGTTCAGAGCTGTTTTGATCAATACAGTAGCTGTGTATAAAATGCACGTTCAGGGCTATTATCTGTGGGGTGAATGTGACAATAAAGCCCCGGAAAGGAACCCGACACATAAGGAGATTTGATTTGAGCTGTCCTGTTTTTGCAGGGGAACATCTTAGCCCTAATAATAATAATAGTAGTACTTTTTTCAGCAGTTTTCATTAATCCAACTCTAGTGTTGTCATTGTGCCGCAGATGAGGTTTTGTGCGAGAATTAACATTCACCTTGACCTGTGACTCGCTCTCTCGATTACGCATAAAATTCTAATTATATAGAGAGATTATAAGGTTTTTAAATATGATTGCAGCATTTAATACACTTTAAAAGTTGTACGTGCCGGTAGACTGGCTGTTTTTTTTTAACAACGTTCCTAATTAAAGCTTAGAGAGGATTTGTCATCAGTGCGCTTCACGCATGTCCTAATTCTCATTTTCATAAAACATCTGTGAAATAGTCTATATTTAACGTGCGTGATGGCTATTTTATGCACTTTTTTATGCCTTGTTTCACGGATATCTCCATGTGCATGGATGCATGTACCGCGAGCACGGTCGAGGCAACTCCGGCGCCCTTTCTGTCCAACGTGTGATGAGAGCTGAGAGGTGGCATGAAAAGACGGTGAGGAGAGGAGATAAAGGAAGACACGGCGCAGGCGAGGGAGAAGGAAGGAGATGAAGGAGAGTTGAAAAAATGATTCCGGACTTTGTCGGAGAAATCAATTGAGAAACGCATAGACACGGGCGGCAAATTGGGTGATAAGGCCCCAGTATCCTCCCCTTCTTAACGAGGAGCACTGAAGCATGAGGGTAAATAAAAGAGACGTCTCTCTCTCTCTTTCTTTTCAAACGTGCTCTCTCCACACACACACACACTCTTCCAGCCACTCAGTCGCTCCCTCCCCTCGCCGTTACCCACCCCTCAGTGTCTGTTTGTTTCATTCGTCTCTTCTATACCTCTCTCTCAATCCATTTCTGCATGTTAATAACAGCTGACAGGATGACAGGGGAAGGGGGGGGGGGGGGTGAGGCCGCTGCGACTCCGGCCCTCTGCATGTGCACACGTTGTGCATGTGTGTGCAGGGATATAATGTCATCTGAGAGGCCTATCCTCTGTTCCTGGGGTTTGGGCGAGGGGCGAGCGGAGGTTGCGGCGGGCGTATGCCCGTACTTTGTGTAGAACAATGCGAGCAGGCAGGCAGTCGGAGCTTGGAGGTATTCTGCAGGTGTCGCAAAGAAGGACCCTTCTGTAGCAGTGTGTCTTGGACCCAATCTCCACAAAGCTGCCTCCTCCCGCTGCCAGATGGACCCATGCTTTTCCCCACACTCTTGCTCTCACAGCTAAGACCTAGGCTTTTCTCCCTCCTTTTTTTTTTTTTTCTTTTCCCACTCCCTACAAAAGAAAAGCGCTTTGGCTGAAAGAAAACCACAGCTGAATTTTATGGTGCCGCTTCTTTTTGCCAAGCTGATTTTACAATTGAAAAGGACAGAGTGCATGAAATGCTGTTTTCTTTTTTGTTTTCCGAGCTGCATCGTCTCTACGCCTTTTAAGATGCAAGTTTGTATTGGCAGATACGTTCGTCACACTAATATGTCTTGTCCCAGCGTGGAATCTCGATAATATCCGGAGTTGCGGAGGGAAAACAAACGGCTCAGAGTGTGTTCGGAAGTGCGCCCGGAGCAGATCTTCTGGGGTGTAATTCCTACAAGGCCTCAATAAGGTGACGCCGCCGAACGTGATCGTGCCATCTATAGACGATCATGCGTTACGCATCACTGTGTTGTGTGTGTTTGGTGGTGATGCGTGTGCCAGTGAATATGCGCCAGCACAAATACTGGCACACATTCTTCGGCACATACATCACCACAAAGCACAAAATGCATTAAGTTTTTATAGCGCCCTCCCTCTTACCTTAAATAACTGAGCGAGGTGCAACACAACTTCAATCGCATGACCCCGATACAGCTACACCTCGCGCCGAGCACAGGGAGCGCCCGCTGACTCCGGGGACAGAATTAACATCCAATTTCCCACATCTCATTACAATTCAATAAAAGCCAATCTGCCTTTTACCTTTAGAGCACTGTTTTGGGTGGATGCTTTCAGGGGCCCCCACTCCACTCTGAGCCCAATTAAGAACATTTAAACATATTAAAATCTCCCAAGCTCTTCACTGTCCTGATTACTGCTTAAATATAATCTGCTTTTATATCCTCTCTCTCTCTGCCTCTTTCACTCATTTTTCCTCTAGAATTATATCCATCAGTGATGATTTTTTTTTCCTCCCCTCTAGACGGGATTCAGGGTCGGGCAAGTAAGTATCTCTTTCTTCCCTTTCATGCCGAGATATCGAATTACCAAGTGGAGAGGGAACTTTCTCACACATATTCTGCCTTTTCTTTACCGATCAGCCACTTACTGCACAAATACACACTTGCACGTTACTTAACATCACTTCCCCCGTCCACCCTCAGCCTCTCGTACTTTTATTCCTCTTCGCTTTCAGCCTTGATGAGGATGTATAGTGTGTTCAGAAGGAGTTCATGGATGAATATTGGCATGTATAAATGGTTCTGCCAGAAAAGGTCCCGCGATCGCTCAGTCGTTCTGTCGCATCCATCACAGCCTCCGTCACCAGTCTGCCAACCAATGGGCATGGTTAAATGGACCACAGGTCCACATCCAAATGTGGAGTCACAGTAAGTGCTCACACAAACACATGTTAACCCTTTATGTACAAGATACTGATATTAACTTTGAAGACTGTCGTTGATTCAGTGCCTGAACTCTTCACTGATAATATTGAGCCTAGTCAGAAAACACAGGCTTTTAATTTAACCTTCTCTTGGTTAAATATCTTAATGAATCAGTAGACAATATTTCTTTGTAAATATGTAACTGTAATTCATGACGGACAAAATGTCCTACAGTGGTGTGTTTTGGCAAAGACACATCATACTGTTATATATATATATATAAAACATATCTTTTTAATATCTTCCTACTCTTCTCCTACTAGATGTACAGTTTACATCTACATATTTCAGGCATGGTCACTGTAGTGAGTGGCACAGCAAAGATTGTCCATGCATCCATGTGAAAAACAAGCTTTTTGACGTAGGGATGTGACATGCCTTTTTCCAACGGCCCATTATACCAAAAACCCAATTGTCCGAAAGTCCGCTATCCCGAAAACAAATGGCCATCGTTCGGAAGGCACATTGCTCCGGAAATACACGCTCCTTCTGCAACAGACAGAAGCACACGACTAATTTCTATGAATAATTACGTAAATATACCTTTCCAGCAGCCATACTTTTTTTTCCTACTTTAACGAAGGCATGACCCGTCAGACTCTCCCCGTGATTGGCTTATTCGTATATTCTTATTCTAACCTAACTCCTCATGCTTAAACTGAACCAACCCAACCAACAAAGGCGAGGATAACTGGCCAATCAGAGGCAGAGGAGGGCGGGTCATGCCTTACCAGAGTAGGAAAAAAATCATTACGTCCGATAACAGTCTTGTCAAACAAATCGGCTATCGACCCAATGGAACCTTTTTCGGACTATTGGGGCTCTGGAACAATGGGTCGTCGGAACAATAGGCAGTCCCCCTCACAGTGCTAGTTGGTGAACTACTATAGCGAGCTAGCATGCTAACAAGCTAAGAACAAGCTTGTGATAGTCACAATGGCTCTCTGAGGTTGCTATTGGTTAATGTTACAATTCACCAATGTTGGACTAGGAACATTTGTACAAATAAGACTCCATCAATATGGGAGATTGCTTTGTAAAGGAACATTTATATTTAGCTGTTTAAAATGCTAGTTTGGCCTTTAGACCCTAGGCCACCACACACAGATGCAACTAATAACACCCATTATGCTATTTCAGTGTTTTGGGCCCTTGTTTTTGTGAAAGATGCTTTTACTGGTCCACCTGACTGAAATAGAGCCGGTTTTATTGTGGCTAGAAAAAAGCTTCTCCTTAAACGAAGCCTAGAGGAAGGGTTTGAAGATGCAAGGTGCAAATCTAGACTATTTCAAGACACAAATGTTGGGAGAGAGCCGTAAATTGCATGCAGTCCCTGCATAACACTAGTCTCATATGTGCATGGGGTTTTAGTTGACAAAAGATTTAATTATGCTTTATGCATTAAGATGAATACGTTGATTGCCTGTGTGCATTCCCACTTAATGCGAATCGCTGAAGTGTAAGCACACAGTGTGAGATTTCAGACAGCAGGTCTACTGTAGTGGCTTGAATAGGGGTTTATCAGCAAAATGTGCACGTAGATGTGGATTGAGACCTTCATGGAGTTTTCCATTGTCTCTACTTTCACGACTTATGACTTATGCAGTGATTCATTTTTAATCAAAGCAGAATGCTGAAATCAAGGACGTCTGTTAGGCCATTAATAGCCCATAACATTTGGCTGCAACAAATAGAACATGTACTTTTTATTTCAAAACGTGACACGAGTGAAATGAAAGCAAATAGCTTTGATGACTTCTTAAATGGGGTGCTCAAAAGGTCACACTTATTGTACTGACAGTTGCTGGAAGATGACCCATTATTGTAGCCCTGCTGAGACTTAAAAAGCACATTCGGCAGGTACATCTGCTCACTTCAAGACAGCCCAACATCAAATTATTTTCAACGCGTAATTCAGAGCTGTGTGTAAGTCAGGCATGTAAAAAAAGAGGCATCTTAAATTATACCATCCAAACTCCAGTGTCTCATTAATATTACAGGGACTATCCTGTGACTTCATTTCATTTAATTTCTCTGTCTGAGTGAGGACAAACGTTGCAGGAGGGAGGAATTATAAGGTGTGCAAATCACATTTTAGGGTTCAGTGTACAAAATAAGTACAGAATTGTTTTTACCTTTCCCTCTCTACTTCTTCCCTTGCCTCCCGAAGATTTTTAAAAGCACATTTTTCTCATGCCCATCCCTGTTTTATCTACTTTTTTGAGGTTTTTCAGGTTCCTGCAAACAGGACAAGAATCGGCTGTATGACCATCCGACTTCTGGGTCTAAACTAAATTGGAATTGCTTTTTGGCACAGCTTACAGATCAACAATGTAACTCTCATGTCCTGTGCTCTCTTGTGAGAAAAAATCAATACCCAAAACAGAGACTTTATACACTTTTTTAAAAACTGAACATCTGCGGGTCAAAACGATGTTGGCAGTAATGTAAATGTCTGCATTTATATCGCCCTTTTATACAAAGAGCCTCTCGTTCATTCATTCATACTCACATGCGATGCCCATGCCTGGTGCTGGCCCACCCATCAGGAGCAGTTCAAAGTTCAATGTCTTGCCTGAGGACACTTTAACATATGGATAAGATGAGCTGGGGATGGAACTGCCAACTCTTTGGACGATCCGCTTCACCTCCAATGCAACAGATGATGCCATGTCATTGTTCAGACGGCCCATAATTCCAAAAATCCAGAAGTCTGAAAAATGTCCCATTGGACCGAACGCCCATTTGTTCTAAGGCCCGTTATCCAGAAAACATACGCCCATTACTCAAAGAATACACATTCGGTGCAACAAACAGAAGCACAGGGCCAGTTATTATGCGCAATGACATCATCGGATCTTACAGATTATCCTACTATGGCATGGCTAAGGCATGACCACTCTGCCTCACATTAATTGTTGCCTTTGTTGGTTGGGTTTAAGCATGAGGAGTGAGCTTGGTTAGGTCAGGATAAGAATATCAGTGTAAGCCAATCAGAAGCAGAGTAGGGCGGGTCATGTCTTCGCCATGGTAGGGGAAAAACACTGGAAGGTCTGTTGACACCATTGTGCAAAATAATGAAGTCATGTGCTTGTGTTTCTTGCAGGGTGAGTGCGTATTTTTTGAAGCTTTGGGTTCAATGGGCCATCATTCTGTCGATTGGCTCTTCAGAATAATGGGCCGTCGGAACAATCCTCCAACCGGGGCCTCCTGTTACTTTCCTCTTCTTTTACAGACTAACAGTCACACAAGAAGATCCGCCGACATTGAGTCACAGCTAACGTTAGCTTCCCAGCTAAAGTCACGGCTAATTTCAGTTTGCATGCTGGATAACTCGTTAACTCCTCAGCTGCAGCACATTAAACAGCTCACCTGCAAGTGTCAAAAAATTGTCCGGCTTACATTTTAATGGTGGGGTCCTTATTCTTCAATACTTCTGCGAGCAAAGAGTGTTGTGTGGCCTTCTCAATTAATAACAGTAACTTTAATGGGCACTAAATGTTGTCTAACTGGAGGGCACCCAGGAATAGTAGCCACAGGCTAACAAGCGCTGTCTGTAGCATGTCAGCAGGTTTCTTCGGTATTCTCCAGCACACAGGCAATAGTTTGGTGAAGGCAGTGAGTGTGAGAGCTAGTATGAGAGATAGCAACAGCTGGGTCAAGTCAAGTCGAATAAACAGGTTGGCAGCGAGCTCATACAGTTATGGCAAGGCCCTGGAGGCTAAAGAAGCATTTTGTGATTCAACTCAAAGAGCCCCTTTTTCTTCTTTTCAGTAGTACAAAAATACAAACAATAAATTCAACAATTTAATGATTTTTTTGACCGCAAACACGTTGGAATTTTATTACCGATTCCTCTCAATGATTCCCGTTTTCTGCGAACAAATTTGTTAGATTTGTGAGAAATCAAAAACCCAGGTTTTTATTCAACGTGAGCAAAATCATTGAAAACAAAACAGTAAAAATGACCAGCAGAGCCAATAAGCGGACTAACGACTCCAAGGGGGCAGCTTGTGCCTTTTACTCATCATTATAAAAGGCTTTTATTTCCTTCTGGCTTTTACTCTATATATCAAGGCGGAGGTCATTGGCTCTCACATTAAAGATTCATAAAACCAGTACTAGGGATGTGGAGGATTTATGAAACGCTCCCTCTGCCTGCTTATTATTGTAAAAATTGCTGATTTGCCGGTGGGTGACAGTACAAGAAAGGGAGGATATATTTTTCTGCACACAGACGCCACTGGAGATGCAAAAGGAGTTGCGTGGAGCACTCGGTAATGGAGACCATCAGAGTAAGCGGTGAAGTATTCCGATGCTAATACCGCCAACCTGACCATCTCTCACACATACAATACCAGTTATAGACTCCCCCGCCGCCACCACTGTCTACAGAGGATCATTATGCATGGAAATGACTGTTGTCTGAGAGAGCTTGTTTAAACTGAGAGAGGCTACACCGAGGAGAGATGGAAGGATGAAAAGACCTAACTGTTTGCTGTCAATGAAGTGGGATAAATCCGGTGCGAATTTGGAGGAGCGAGATCGATGGACGGCTGTAGGGAGGGAGGACGTTAAATGGCCTATATATAGTCTTGCTGTTTATGAAATGGAACTAATGGTGTCGGAGGTGGGATATTCTTCTCCATGTGGGAAATCTCTCTTTTCCATCCATATAAAGATGGCCTGACGGCGTGTGTTTTGTGTGTGTGCGTGTCCATTCCTATGTACTCTTACCCACTTTTTGTGTCAGCGGATGCCGTAGGTGTGTGTCCATCTTTGTTTCTGAGTGTATTTGTGCCCATTGTGTGCAAGCATTTGTGTGTGTGTGTAAAAATGAATCAAAGCGGGGGCGATGATGAACAGTTTCTGTAGAATTCTGTCAAAGGTTAAGAGCTAGTTATTTTTAAGAATGACATGAATCTCGGGGAGACAGTGATTGCCTAAATGACCACTGTAATTACCAATTACTTCTTGAAGCAGAGAATATATTCACGGCATGTAGCCAGCTAAATACAGACAGGCATTAGCCCATTTACGTACTAATGCACATAATTTAGATCCTGAAAAGGGCAGATGGGAACACAATGGAAGATGTAATAGATACGTCTAATATCATTCCAAAAAGAATATTGGATTCATCGGAGATGAATATTACTTTGTGTCAGATTGTTTTTCCATAAAACATTCAAAATATATTTCATCTCTCTCGCTCTTGTTTCTTGCCTCTCTCCCTCTCCCTTTTGTATGGCGCCGCCGCCACGCTGTGATCGTTAACGAAGGGTACTGCAAAGGAGACTTGTGTGGAGACACTTGCCAGTTTGGTAGGCTGTTATCCCCCCTTCTGCATTAAAAGACAATGAGGGCTTGACACGACTCAGACAACTAGCCCGGCGTCGCGCGCTAGTTACCTGGCCTCGTCTGTGGAGCGCACGCTTCAGAAGTTAAACTTTTCGCAGTGACGCCCCCAAACAACAAAAAAGGGGCGCAAATCAGAGAGAATATACATGTTCATCGGATCCAGGCTTGATTTCTAACTGTCACCCAAGCGACGGGAGACGGGGGAGACGAGGGAAGTCGGGGGGGAGAACATAGGGAAAGAGAGAAAAACAATGGCTGACAGGCCTGACTGGCGAAAGGATATTTACTAAATTAGACATAAACTGCAACGCTCTGCATCTCCATCAAGGAACTTATAAAGTCTCATAAATAAGGAAGGCGAAATGACGGAGACGGAGCACGCAAACAAAAGTGGTGCACAAAAAAAACAAAAAACAGACTGCAAGTGTGAGTGCACACTATGCGTGTGTTTGTTTGCGTGTGCTCGGGATGTTTTCGGGGTTGGGGATAATGAGTTGTCGTTTTGCTGCTCTTCTCCACTCGACAAACAACCTTTTACCCCCCCACCCCCCCTCTCCCTTACACCACACATTGCTCTCCTCCTCTCCACCCTCGTCTCCAACTCACACTCCGTCACCTCTGCTATTGTCAGCCCCGCGCGTCCCTCTCTGGCAGGATAAAAGGGACACATATTTGTTCTCGATGTAATCTTGTCTGTGTTCGATCTGATAAATACTTGGAGGAGAAGCTGATTATTGTAGTTGGCGGCGGGGATCAAAGGGAGACGTGCGGCGCGAAAGGGGCGAGTGTTTTGAATCCAAACTTTGAGCATATGACTTCACCCTCCTCCTCCTCTTTGCTCCCCTCACCGCATTGCTCACTCATCGCAAAGTCATGTCTGTGCCGGCCGCTTCCCGTTTGAAAGGGATTAGCTTATTCCATGTGGGGTTTTTCGTTAGCAAGTGTTGGCACAACGTATGGTAGCAAATCTATAGGGGCCCGGGATTCACATTGTAATGGTAGTAATAGCTATGGGGAAAAAACACACTCTCCGCCACGGAGTCGTTGGAAAAGCTAGCCCTCTCCGCCAATGTATCATCCCACCCCCCATCATCCGAGCACAGCCCCATCACAGAATGTGTCAGGATTTAAAACGGGACAGGATATTTTTAAGCAGCAGAAACAAAGTGTGTTGACTGTTTATTTCTTTCACTAGCTTCCTGTCATCTCTTGCCAAAGCTGTTTAGCAGCAGCATTGTCACTGCTCTGTTCGCCACTGGCTCCATGCTCTCACTTCTGCTTCTTTTTTTTCTTTTCTTTATCTTTTAACAATACCTGCGTTTTACAGTAGCAGCACTTTTTTAGCTGTGTCTTTATTTTTCCTCCTCTGTTATTATTTTTTTTTTTAGCATCATCACTTTTGTTGGCAGTTGTCTTCAATAGTTAATGCCTCAACGAAAAGGGGTGACAAACAACAAAACGTTGCAAAAGAGAGGGTTTTTTGTTAAATTCTGGAAGCATATTTGTCTCGCACCATGTGCATTAACTCTATACTAGCTGCCCACGGCATGAAACAGTTCACCGCACAGTATCTGAAGTGAGGATTGTAACGTTAATCATACAAGATATTTTCGAGTAAGGCCTTGATATTGCATTTCCCTGCTCTGGCCTGGGCCTTTTTGCATTTTTTAAATACTTTTGGTCAAGAGTGAGACTGTGACATCTGAAAGATGAAATAGCACATTCTTTTATTTACAAATTAAAAATCAATGCATAGGGAGTAAAATAAACCTCTTAGCTCATCTCTGAGGAGTTTACTGTTACAGTCTGACCATCAGCTGATGCTAGCTACTGTTAGTCAACTTTAACTAGATTTTTCTGTGTAACTAACATCAGTGAATTACTTGTTCTACTATTGCCATAGACCAGGGATTCCCAAAGTGGGGTGCGCGCACCCCTGGGGGTGCGCGAGCTGCCTCTAGGGGGTGCGCGAGAGGAAAAGTGTAATGGCGGTGCAGTCCTGTCTCCTAAAAATTACGTTCCCCCAAAACTAAAATGCATTCTCAATTACGTTTTACCACGAACGTATTTTCTCCCTGATTACGTTTGTGTTTGATGTACAAATACGCTTCTCATCAACATATCTTTGCCATACTCTAGTCTTTATGTTTCTGTGATCTGCCTCGCCTCTGCCCCGCCACCCACAAGTTATTGACCCGCGGCCTGTTCCGAGGGCTGACAGACCTGACGATCGGGTGCCTCACGGCGGGGACGGCTGGAGACCTCGCGTCCCGGCGCCAACGGGTGAGCGCCGGCCACTCGGAACCGTAAAACCAAGTCCCGGATTTCACCCGGGGGACATTCTGGAGGTATTGTGACCGGGTGATGTGCCTCGTTGCTGGGGAGGTATGAGCCGAGAGTGGCGGGGTGTTATGGAGGTTTATATTACAACTCGGTGTTGTTCCCGTGCGTGGATGAGCGCATTTCTGCCGGAGACAGGCGGCGTGTTGTGGTCGTATTCTGACCGCGTAATAGGGAGAAGGAGAGGGAAAAATGTTAAAGAGATGGTGGAATGTATGATTGGAGAGAGAGAAGCGAAAAAGTTGGACGTGATCCCGGTGTCCAACAACACTGTCGCGCGCATCGATGCTTTGTCCGAAGACATCCTGGCTACATTAGTTGGTCGCGTGAAGAAGAGTGAGTTTCACTCTCTGCAAGTAGACGAGCCTACAGATGTGGCCAATCTGGCCAATCGTCCGTTACCTTCGTAACGTTACGTCCGTTACCTTTTCGAAGGCACGGTGCAGGAAGAGTTTTTGTGTTTTTTATCTTGTAAACAAACGCCACGCGCGAGCAAACTGTTCTCTCATTAGTCCAATTTTTATGCGGCTCTGTTGCTTTTTTTTTTTTAAGGGGTGTGTGTGGGGGGGGGGGGGGGGGGTGCGTGAAGCCGGTCGGGATGTAGAAGGGGGTGCGTGGCCTAAAAAGTTTGGGAACCGCTGCCATAGACCATACATTGGTCCATGTACCAGTTACACTTTATTACATTACATTACAGTCATTTAGCAGACGCTTCAATCCAAAGCGACTTACAATTCAGATTTTATCACACCGTAGGAGCAATTATAGGGTGAAGTGTCTTGTTCATCAACATGTGACTAGCGGAGTCGGGGATCGAACTGCCGATCTTCTGATTGAAAGACGGCCCTGCTCCACTTATCCACTGTCGCTAAGTGAATCAATTTGACTGTTTAACAATTGCACCACACCTGTACCAGTTCCACTATACATTTGACCATTTACCAGTTCCACTATACATTTGACAATGAACTAGTTACACCATAAATGTGACCATTTACCATCATGATGTGATTGTTACTTATGGCCACAGTGGCTGTCAATGGAAAATGATCCTGTGTTATCTAGAGCAGTGATTCTCAACTGGTGGGTCGCGACCCACTTATGGGTCGCGGACCCGTTTTCAGTGGGTCGCCTTTGCCTGACAAAAAATAAAATTTAAAAAATTAAAAAATAAAATTGTGATTTTATTTTGAAGGGCATTTTTCCAGCATTTACGGCACTTGTTCAGCGGTGCAGGAAAAACACTGACCAATGCGTTGTGAATCACGTGATGCAGCTCATCCAATCAAATATGGGTATTCTGACAAGTTTCCTGACTTGAGTGAGATGTACACACACCGTAACACACGGGGAGAGACAAGGATACAGAGAGCAGAGCAGGACTGTTGAAGTGAGAGTTGTGAAAGTCAAATCATAGAAACATCTCCAAAAGAGAGGAATGTCCAGAGAGACCAGAGTCATTAGACTCTGACAGGACAGACTCATAGAGGTGAATTCTTCAAACACTACTTTCTCTTTTTGGAAGATGAGAAAAATATAGTATTATGGCTTTTTCACTTCACCCGGAATGAACTGAGTTTAAAGCTGCAGGACAATTCAGTGAACTATAATTTATCTAAAATGAATTGTGTTCCGTAATTTATTCTTTAATCCAGCTGTTATTTTACTTGAAATGAAATTTATTTCTATGTATTATTTATAATCCATCCAGTTAAATTTGAAAAATGAGAATATTTGTTAAAATACAATTGATGTGTACTTTCTTTATTTTATTTGACAGTTTACACAGAGACGTTACTAGACTTCTTGAATATAGATATACCCAAATTATATGTGTGTATATATATATATATATATATATATATATATATATATATATATATATATATATATATATAATTTGAATATTATATATGTATATAGAAATATAATTTGGGTCGTGGGTCCCGGCTTGCCATTAAGGGGTGATGGTGGGTCCCGCAGCCAGACCAGTTGAGAACCACTGATCTAGAGGGATCTCTTGGACCAGATGACAAAACTGTCAGTGTTCGTTCTGTGAGGCCATTGTACTTTCTGGGTTTCAGAACAAATTCCATACTCTGTAATTTAGGAGCAAGCTTGACTCACTGTCTTTTGTTCAATTTATTTTCAGATTAGCTTGATAATACAAGGAAATAGGACAGATGTTTTTGGCATTTTTGCAAACAGCTGCATTGATGCATTGAAAACAGCAGACAACATGCCCGATCTGATCATGGCCTAAAGCTTTGTTTGGAGAGGATTTGTTTCACAAGGGAAGGTGGTCTAAAATAATCATTACAAGAGTGTTGTCATTTCAGTCCCTTCCAAATCTGCCATCAATGTTCATGGATTGTGTGTACCAGCCACCATCAGTACAAATTCTGGGATATCATTTAGCTGTGATAATCCGTCTCAAAGTGGAGAAAGTACCTGATTAATAACACAAGGAGTAGTTGAATTGTTTAACCAAAGATTCACCAGTTATATCTACTAAAATGTGTATATTTTCTGTATATATTTGTCCTCTATAATACCAACTTGAATGTCTTTGGATTTTGTTGGTTCGGTTGGTCAGACACATCAAAACATTTGTAAACATCCACTTGTGATGGACACTTTTTCGACAGATTTTTGACATTTTATTTGATAAGATGATTAATTGAGAATAATATATTGGTTTGAAGCTCTGCTATTGTTTGTTATAAAGTCAAGTTACGTATGGCACATCATACATGTCGATGTCGAAGACAATACCTACATTAAGTAAAGTGCTTGCTCACTGATTGCGGATACCTCTTCTAAAATGAACCAGGAATGTTACAGTAAATCTTAAAGAAAATCTTAAATACTCTTTAAGAAAGTAATATTGATAGCACATTGGATTGGTTGGTAGACAATATCTACATCCAATCCTCTCTGCACCTTTATCCAACCATAAATTATAAATTATGCTTTAGGTTTGTTTGTCTGTTAGTCAGCAGAATTATGGTAAAACTACTGGCCCAATATTCATGAACCTTGGTGGAAGGGTGAGACATGGGCCAGGAAAGCATCCTGACAATTTTGGAGTGAATCCGGATCACGGGGCAGATGCACAAATGATTATTCCCCTTCATTAACATTGCAAGGACATTTAGTCTTGGTGGAGTGCAGCTCCGGTTTTATTGTGTATCTATAATAATGTAGTTATTATGTTGTGTGGTCACATCATTAGAATGACCTTTGCATTCTTAACCAAGAGTTATCTGCAATGTTGGTGATCTAAAATGTGAAGCTGAATCTTTGTATCTATGACACAAGGTAAGTGTCCGACGAATGTACGCAATGCGTGGAGTGAAAAGATCATTTTAGTGCAATCCCTCCAGAAGTAAGTAAAAGCGAGAACACTGTTGTCACCGCATAGAAGCGCGAGCACAAAATACTAACCCTGATATCCATGAGCATAGAAGTAAGTGGTGGCTGTGAAGCCATGGCATTTGAATGACACATTGATGGCCACGGCTCGTACGTGGCATGCCAAGAGTCCAGAAGATAGAACCAGTCTGGATCGGAGCGGGCCAAGAGCTTAGTGGGGAGTCCACAAACTGCTCAAAGCTGACATTTGTGCCTCCAGGAGGTACGCAAACAGGGATAGACATACAGTCAGATCCAACTAACCCCCCCACGCACACACTCTCCCTCCCCACCCCTCAACCCACCCAGTTGTCTTCATTTCTCCATCAATCTCATTTAATTGTTTTTCCATTGGAGATGTTGTACATAGATAACTCACGGCACATTATTCCGACTGCTTAGTTTTTTCGCCCGGCAGAAGTGCCGTTTTGAGAGCCGGCCCTGTCTTCAGCTGTCTGGGGGACGGTGGGGAAACTGCTGATGTGCTGTGGATCGTTTTTTCCTCCAATAGTACCGGAGTTCATTTTAATGGGCTCAGGTTCTTGTTAAATCACGCAGACTGATTGCTTTTATGTACTACCGCACTGACTTCTCCACAAAATAAACAAAAGTGTTTAAATACGGGGAGGGGTGAAAGTTGTGCTTGGATGTTAGAAATACGGACAATTATGAAATCAAATTTCCTGAGAAGAACAAAAGGCATCACATGTATATTTGACGATGGCAACATATCCTCAAACCCCACACCAATATCCTTTATGAGTGCAGGAAACAGGGATTAATGAAAGGTCTTACTCTGGATCCTCAAGGTTTCTGCCGTTCAAACCCAATTCATCCAAGATGTATAATGATCGAACAAAAGAAGAGATTCTGTAGCAGCTTTATTACAACGTCTGTTTCCGCCTGTTGCTGATTCAAAGTTTTGATTAAATCCCATATCTTACTGTAAAACCTTTTAATCGTAAGTGGACATCTGTTCAGCAGTTTCATTTGTTGGTGTTTTGTTACTGACATCCTGGGTGAAATGAATGCCACTGATCCAAGAGACAAAAAATATGTAAACTCCTGAAATGCAGAAATTGAAGAGCCATACACTCCTTTTTTAACCTGATGCTGTCCAAAAACACTAAATCTACTACCAAGTAATAACAACAGAAGACAGTAACTGTGATTTCATTCAATTGTTAAGTTAATTTTAAACAAACTTTTGAAAAAAGGAAATGCAAATTTGGAGCGTTTCCATCAACTGGTTTGGAAAGAAGGAACTCTGCTACAATGTAGTTTGGTCAGAAGTTGGCCCTACAGGTTGCATGGAACTTTTTTCCAAATGGAGTAAATTTCATTGAATTTTGCCGTTTCTATACAGCTTTTCAAATGTGATAATTAAAAATTCACATAAAAATTTGAATTTAAACGTGGTCACAGTACATGAGTGTATCAAGCATGTTAACTATAGCGTCCTAACAACTATCTGTTATCAAGAAATAAGAAATGCCCTGCTGCTGAAGCATCACATTATCACTGATAATATACAGTGTACTGAAGTTGTTGAAGCTCTGAAAATAAAGGTATTAGACAAAGACCCTACCAATTTCACTCAGCACACATAGAGGAGAAAAATAGAAGTTGCCTTCAAAAAAGAGCAGCTGTAATATTAATGCCACCTACCAGGTGGACTACATCTTTTACGACTCATCTATGGATGGACCACATTTAGAATCACCCATAAATGCTCAAAAGGCGGAGTTCTTTTAAACCAAAAGCATGGTCGGCTTTTCCCCCTGAACCGAACCAAGTACGTCTGTAGCCTAAATCTATCGATGTAGTTGTGTAGCAAAAACCAAACAACGTAGTATTTTTTGCATAAGCAGGTGAATGAAATTTTAACACATTACGGGCCACCACCACAAAATGCGCTGTTAAGCGGTTGTGGTGATTTCCCATATTTCTGTGAGACCACGTTGAGTTTGAAAGCATACCTCTTTTCTCTTGCACGTATACATATTACATGAGTGTTCACACGGAATGCAAGGCGAATTTTAGAGGTAATGCCTACAAAGTCAATGACAAGGTGCAACTGGACACGATCAAGGTACGTTAGTGCACGAACAATCCAGCAGTCAAATTTGTTGTCATTCTCTCAGAATGAAAGAAAAACACTCCTTCCTTCAGACTCAGACTTAAGCACCAATGTCTAACAATAAAGATAATAATCAATCTTGTACATTTCTCCACCAAGAGTAGCTTTGTTTGACCACAGTGCAACAAACACGATGTCACGAGACATGCTGTCTTGAGACAGAGTGCACACTTGCATGAGTTCACGGATCGTTTTTTCATTCAGTTGCCTTTGATAAAGTTGTTACAAAAAAACAGCTTAAATAAAGCCATGCTTGTACTCATTTGAAAGCTTGTGGTGGTCCTCATATGGTGACCGTGTGTCACACATGTAATGGCCTTCATTGTCAAAATCCAGTCCAATTCATTTGATAGTGCGTGAGACAAACGCTACACAGCAACGGAAGTGAAGTAAACTTCTTATTCTACATCAGCTTCACCCTTTAGTCTTCCTAATTCCTAACCTTGTGCGCTCATTGCATTGTGCATTTCCACTTCCTTACTTATTACTTACTCGATAAATGTAGTCTGAATGTGGACTCAGTAAGGGTTCAACAGAGTGGGATCCGTGTGATCAACAAAACCGTTCCGCACGGTGCCAACCAGCACTGATGACTTTCAGAAGGATGCTTTCCAACAAAATGATGCAGCGCGCCATGAAAGTGGTATACATCCACTTTAACAAGGACTCTTTGTTTTATGCTGTTGCTCGCCATGTGTCATTGACTTTAATGCTTTATAAATACCATTGACATATTAAATTGGTATTACACCGCCGTATTTTCATCATCTTTGAGCTTCTTTTTTTTCTGGCGCCTTTACATCAAGGGGGAATGAGAGAAAAGATGAAAACGGCTCTGCCAGCTTTTTTCTGTTTCTTCTGGAGTAGGTTGTTGGTGAGTTCTGTTCATTTCACTCAGGGCACTTTGTGTTGATGGCTTACTGTGCACATAAGAAGCGTGCGGTGCTAGAAATAATTGTTCTTTTCATGGTAAGAAAGGCCATATCAATTAAGAGTAAATAGTCTCCTTAGTTATTACGGTACAGCTCAGTGGTATGCCATCAATTGTGCTCTGCCCCCCCCCCCCCCGCCCCCTATTTTCTTTCTTCACTGTCTGTGCACAAACTGGATTTAAGCCTTGTGATGTTGTAACCGGCATTTAACGTGATAAATACTCACAATGTGTGCTTATTTGTGAGTCATCGTTGTGCATTGAAAAGGACATGACTTCTTTTTTCTTTTTTTTTAAGCGCTGAAAGGAACTATTCATTCTGTACTTTTAACAGTTCTTTGTGAATGGCATGCTTTAAACCACAACAGTTGGTCTGTCTATCGAGGGTTAACTCTGGCTCTTTGTTTTTTCATCTTTTTATCCGAAGCTTAGGGGTATACACTGTGGGCCTATTATTTCTCGTCGCCTGGGGACTCAATCTTGAAAGGAAACAGTCATATTGTATAGAAAATAAGCAGGTCGAAATCATGAGGGAATACAGGCATGTGTTTGATATATCCACAAGTAGGTTCCTTCATTGACACAATGTGATTGTATTACATTGTCAAACATTTGCTGCAGAAATAGACGTGTCTACTGCAGCAGATTTTATGATTAATCTTTGCATTTCACATTAGCGACGATACTGAAAATTCTCCTTATGTATGTCATAATGTAGATGCTTCGCCGCCATTCCTCTGGCACGTCGTTTGATGTGCTGCAATATGTTTAATGTATGTGCAGAGTGCCTGAGCCAACAGGCATCAGCAACCAGAACTAAACGCAATCCACTGTATAATTGAGTCTCAATAGACGAAACATTAAACAAGTAGAAAAGATACAACTCACAGGGCAAATAAGCTCTCACCTAATTGTGAGAGCTGGGTCATGTGTCAGTCAGAGGAGTGATCTCAGGAGCGGGATGATGATCATTATTACCTGTATTAATGGATGAAGAGGAGTGATAGTGTTTCATGGTGGTAATGGCATTTGACCCCACTTGTGTTTTCCTGCATGGAGCGGGATCAAGATGAGTGGTTTGACGGCCGAGAGTGGGAGGAGGAGGATCCGAGAGGTAATTAGAGGGCAGATAAAGGGAGTGGTTCCAAAATGCTACACCGTCGAGTACGTAATCGTTGCCTTATTTTCAAATTAACGATCCGAACACTTCTGCAACGATGATTGCTTTTTTCTGATTAGTTTCTGTGTTGTAGTGGTGGAAGGATTGTGATGCTTCACCTAAGATTACACTTTGACACTTTTTTTTAATATCACATTGTCACTGTTACAATTGAAGAGTTGAATTTCTCAGTAATAAAATGAGGGGGGTGTTGGTGATCCAGCCTTATTTGGTCTGGTGTGACTAGTAGTTTATGGTGGCTAGTGTTAACTGATGTTCGCTTAAGATGAACATATTGATGTGACATTACTGAGTCAGTTCAATGTCATGATGACTCGTCTTTACTTGCCTTACCATTATCCCACAATTGCCACAGTGGCTGCTGCTAAGCGTCAATACTTCAGTAGTAGAGTACAGTATTGATAAAAAGTTACTCTGTTCATTAATTACTTTACTCAAGAACAATTTGGGAATATTTTATTTATTTTCATTTCATGGTTCTGTACATTTGTACTACCAACCCCGTCACCAGAATTTCATGTTTCTGTAAACCACGGGATACCATAAATGTCGACATTTGTTAACCTAAAAACTGTAACAAAGTAACTACTGGCAATAAATAACACCTGCCCTTGGCAGACTTTCTTCCGTAATGCTACGAAACAACCCAACATGCGTAAAGTCAAAGATATCAATGGCGGTGTCCTGGGTGAAAGTCCTGTGTTTGTTTGGCCCAATAACCACACCTCCAGCATTTTACCTAGAGAAGACAGACTTAAAACAAACCAGCAAATGGGACCAATCCAAAAACACATTAATTCCATTTTAGAGTAAGTACATTCAGTGCTGAAATAGTCTTTAAACCTGTTGTTAAACTTGTGCATGCTTATGAAGTAAATGTCACTGTAGGTCATAACAACATGAGGGTCCAAAAACGTTTAAAGCGCTTTCACCAAAACAGTGCAGCTTTTAAGAATGACAGACGTAATTTGTCCCAATGAACAGAAGTTGCAGTCACTAAAAAAAAAGTCAGTAAAATGGCCTCCTAGAGAATAATGTAGCAAAGACAACAGACCACATTTCTCATGCAAACTGCAACGATGTGTCAAGAAACCCCAATCAGGGACAAATCTTAACGCCGCAAAATATCATAACCATAATCCATTTTTAATAGAAGCATCGCTTGAATTCATTTTTTCTCTTTCCACAAGAAGAAAGAACACATTTGTTTCTATGTAGAAAACTAACTTCACCCTGAAGTTTTTGGTTTCTTTGTAAGATACTTGATACGCTGTTGAGGGAAAAAAACTTGTCATCCAGGGGAAAAGAAATGCTGTTTATAAAATGAAAATTCCTTATTATTTACAGTAACAATGTGATGCACATCATCAGCTGGCTTATTTGACGTTCAGTCAACAATCAGAACGAGTGTCAATGCACGGACTTTCCTCGCAAACCGGCCAACATTATGGTACAGTATGTGAAGAGATGAGTGTTTTATGTCCAGGGAGAAAGAAGGTCAGGGATTAGAGTTGAACAAGACCTCCATTACGACATCTCTGTCCAGCTATTGATGCTGCGAGCATACGATCGACCGGTGCCAAGTCTGCCGGTGCCATCCCCTGGTAGGCCCCGAAATGATGCATCTTCTTTGATACATTCTGAAGCACACATCAGACACGCTCAAATATTAATCTGCCAATGCTCGCCGGCCAAACAACATCTGTCTCAAGACATGAACTAACATTCCCGGTTTTTCTCTTTTGGCAGAAGAAACATGCCCCCTCACAACTTCAGAACATCCATCCACGCGTATACGCTTGTGCGGTTATTTACCAATTCATAAGAATTCAAATACTCCGAATAAAATGTAGCAAACAGAGGAGCAACCATCAGCATGAAAACACATCAGATTTATTCTGCCTGCCTTGTTTACCGGTTCACGAAACGCTGCATGCAAACAGAATGCAAATGCATTTGATTGAATCAGGTGATGCCGAGGTAATTGTATTTGGAGAAATGTCCAAGATTTTTTTTTTTTTCATCATTATCAGTGGGGGGTTTTCTTTATGAAATCCATCTTAAACAAAAGCTATCATCGCTCCCGAGCCTTGTGATCTTCCTTTGTCACATGCGGATGTGGATGCGTCTTTAATTTCCTTTCAATTAAAAGTAAATATACGCCTTTATTTTTTTCCCCCACTGTGAAATCCAAACAAGAGGAGTCAACACGAGCAGACAGGTGAGGAATATTCATTTATATCTGCCTGACGTTTTTTCTTCCTCCTCATTGTTGATGCTGATGATGTGATTCAACAGGCAACACTGTGCCTGCATGCACACACCCACGAGTGTGTAACCAAAAAAAAAACGAAAACACAAATAATAATAAAAAAAAACTTCCCTGCCGGCTTGTCTTGTTCAGAGCTGGATGGGAAAGACAAACAAACACCAAACAAGTGCAACACAACACAAACTTTACTTCATCATTAAATGGCTGTTAATCCATGTCTCCTGTAGCTACGCTCGCTTTGATCAGAGCAAAATTGTCAGCGAGACGCAGCTTTTTCCCCCCAGTTCTTCTCGTTGTGTAGTTCGCTCATCACTGTAGATACTAATGCAGTGACAGCAGTATTGCTTATTGACAGCCGCTGCTGTGAATTCATTTGAATCCATGTTGCCTTCATCAGCGCAGTGTCGGATGATATGTGGCTGATAACGGGCAGGTGTTGTGAATAAACTAGCCTTGTATTGTATTTACACAACAGATTAGGAAGAAGTTGTTACTTTACTTATGCTACAAGTACAAACCGCAGCTAGCAGTATTATTACCAGTGCGGAGCCAAAAAACAGTAATGTGTAATATCAATACTTATATCAGTATTTATATTTTTATTCGGTCATGTCCGGTCACCCAATATACCACTGAATATATATATATATATTTATTTTCTAACCTATTTGCAACAATAACGAAATATATTGATAACATGTCAGAGCTGTGCTGCTGTGCTTCTATTTGGCACAAACAAAGTCTGGTTTGAAGTAATGGGTAATGTTACTAATTACTTAATACTTTGTGAAGGAATATAATGTAATGCCACTCGCAGACAGCAGAGAAATAAAGGATATTGTCATAAACCAAACTGCTGGTAAACTATTTATCGTGAAGTGGTTCTCCAGGGGAAAAAAAGGCTAATTGTTAGCTTGTTAGATAACTTAATATGCTTTTCTTTTTTTATTGCTTTCCGTGTGAGTTATTTGCAGGGGATGGGGCATGGTCACCAGCAGGCTTTCGGGATAGCAAGCATCTTTCTGAGAGGATTACTGAACATAAACTAACAGAAGGGGAAAAGAGGCAAAATATGGAAAATATAGCTACCCAAATTGACAAAAGATGAATGGAGCAGTGCAACATTAGGTTGAGGAGAACCAGAGAGATTAGCACCTGCACTGTTTGGTAATTATTAACTCGCATAACATGTCAAATTGTATGCATCTGTGCAAAGTAGCTGTTGCCCGGCCCGGTGTAAACGTAAGTGGATGTAGCAGCGCTATCCACGAAAAGACACAACAATACAATGAGTCAGTCACGGTCACAACAACAACACAAAGGTGAGACATTTGCTCTCTCCTCTCCAAGTTTATCGTCGGCCAATAACAGTGACGTTAAGTTGGTGTGCATCTCTGTTTTGCTAACCTAACGTTAGCTCGGCAGCTCACGGTCTGTCTGTGACTTGCTAGCTTGTTCTGTGACCTTGTGGTTGACAAAATTTAGAATGAAATACAACTCTTTTTTTTAATAGTATTTAACATTTGAAAATATAAAAGGATATCTGGGTGAGCCAGTTTGAATGGACCTGATGTAGCTAATACAATTAACAGTATCATTGTTAATATATTTTACACTATGCAGCCACAGCTTTATGTTCGCATTGTATAGCCAAAGCTAATTCTATACGCTAATATTGTGAGGACTGGACTGAATACCAGGCAGCATGCCAAAGTTCAGTGCTACATTTTTATTATTTTCTACATTTAGCCTTATTAAATGTTTACGTTAATATTCACTGATTGGATTTTAGTGGGAGCCTCTGGGAGTCAGGTGCCACTGTGTGGAGGTGGCAAAAGGACTACACGGCCCACGGGTCAGATAGGAGGGCGTCCCTGGGAGGTCAGGACCGGTTCTGTACGAAACAGGCAGCCGGCCACATGACCTGAGGAATGTAATGATCCAAACTAACTATTAGCTAATGTTGGTGTGTATTGTATGCAGCCCCCCATCACTGAATACGTCTCTCTCAGTTTACATGTGTTTAGTAGGAGACAGAGGACACGCGCATGCGTTGATGTGACTAAAGCAGATTGGAGGAGGACCCGTTCACTGCACCTTTTCAGGGGGCATTTCTGTGGGTGGGCCGGGGTGTTGCCCACTGTGAGTATTGATAAGTTCAACTTTCCTTGTGCGTTCCCAACACTGACTACTTGTAATGCCACTGCTGGTAACGCTGCTATCGCTGTCGTTAATCCGACCGAGACCACTGCTACAACTACTTCCAGACAAAACTACGAATGTTTCTTCTGGTGCTGTTGCAAGTCCTCATGCTTCACCTTTCCTTTCACATAATTCCATGTTTGGCTTCAGTCACACAGACTGCATCCACAGTTAAAGCAGTGAGTTGAAAACAACAACACTGTATTCAATTTTCTCATTGCACATCAGGAAGGACACTGGTTTACCTTAAGTAATACTGAGTCAAGGACTTGATTGAATTTCACTGATGTCATTACGAGGTCACATTTCAGTGTGTAATATGATATAAATGTAGTTACCCCCCCCCCCCCCCCCTCCCTGTCTGTCGCTGCCCTGTGCGTGGGACTCTTGTTTGTGCTTTTAAGCTATAGCCTGGTTCCTTGTGCCCGACGCGACATGATGGATGGTCCCATCCTTTGCAAATGTTTTATTGCATCTGTCATTAGCCAAAGGTGGCGCAGGCATACTGTAAGAATGTGCATGTGCGTGAACCCACCACACTGCAGGAAATCAGATAAACACACACACACACACACACACACACACACACAATTGAATCTCCTCGTCTTCTTCTCTCTCTTTCTTGGGCATCCGCAGGTATGCAGCCTTTTGTGCAGACACAAAGTCAAAGCTGTACCTTGAATCAATGCAGTGCGCCATAGCAGTGATGAGATGGAGGGGGGCACCAAGCATGTGCATTGCAAAAAGTGTGGTATATTATATCTGGATGTGCGCTGTACTGGGCTGCCCTTACTTTAATTTAATGGGGAACAGATTTTACACTTGTCATGGAGAGTGCGGTATCCTTTCCTGTGTGAAAGTAACATTGATGATGTCATCGGGTGTTATCTCAGTTTAGGGTTTGAAGGCTACAAATTTCTTCGAGAAAGACTTGAGTTACAAAGAGGGGGTGTGCTACACTCCCGGTGTGGAGTTTGATAGACATGTAGCTGTGGGGGGGGGGGTCTATCAAAAAGATCCATACCATTTAAAGTCACCCACATCAAGCATTCAATAACAGTGCTGTTCTGTGAGGCGGAGTTTGTTGCACACAGTGGCCACAGTCAGAAGTGTCACTTGAAAGATACTGTCCCCCAAACACAATTATTACTGTGTGCTGTACTCATTAATACATTTTATTATTCCCGAGCATCACAAACACCCCAAAGGTACACTTTGTTTTATTACAATTTGAGCCATTAGGTCCAATAAAAATTAACAAGACTTAGTGTCCACAGCCATGCTAGCGGCTCAGTGAGACTGTATGAAGGCACAGCGGTGCTTTGAGCTTCATCCTAATGTCAGCATGCTGAGATGCTCACATGCTGATGTTAAGCAGGTGATGTTCACCTCCATCACTATCGTAGCTTGTTAGCATGTTAAAATCATCATCACAAAACACAAAACACAAAAGTATAGATGAGGCGGATGGAAATGTCATTAGTTATGCAGGTATTTGGTCATAAACCAATGATGATGACGCTAGATGGAAATTCAGGGGATCACCAAAGTGAACGACAATTCATCCTCGGGCTGGAAGATGTGGCATATAAGTAACATCTCAATATTTTTAGGCTATACCGCGATATAAGATATACATCTTTATTTTCATATTTCTTGGGAAATAACATTTCTGTTTGATTGGACCCTTTGATGCATATAATCATAACAGCGGTATTGTTCAAGCAGACTAATCTGAACGCTGAGGTGTGTACTGTCATTCTGAATTCAATTCTTTATTATTAACTTTGACTCACTGTTCACACAATAGATACTCAACATTTGCTGTGAAATGCAGTTTGCTTGCATTCATTATTTATTTACTATTTATTCATTTTTATGACTGACTGACTTGTTCAATGAATTTAAAACTGCTGATCACGTTCACAGGAAGATCACTTTTATTTTGAACTGTGTTCCTACCTTTCCTGACCGTAATGCCTAGTGTAGACATGCACCTTAAAATGACGGGGGGGCTGGTTTGACCGATTTTGTCAAAAATGAGGCTCAGTTTACATACTCAAGTCATATACACTTTCCCTGTTCCCTGCTCTCCTAGATACAAAAACATACGCGTATGCACATCCATGACTATATGGCACACACACACACCAAGGAACAAGGAACAACTACAGCATAATACTGTTTTTAGTCCATGTTTTAACATCGTTATTCTCATTTTTTCCATTGTTTGTCCACACATTGTTAAGTGTCAATATTGTTTAACCTTAATATTACATTGTTTTTAGGTTTATTGTGTAACATCTGCCTCTTGGGACTACAGATGAAAAACAGCCTTTTGGCTAACTCTGGCACATTTGCAGAAATGTTTTTATTGATGTGCACTGTCCCGTTCAAATAAACCAATAAAATAAAAAAAATAAAATAAGGAGAGTGTGTGTGTGTCAGTGTGTGTGTGTCTGTGGTTCAAATCAACACAGCACTTTCAACCAGGAGAGTTCTGTGTGTTTGTGTCCCAAATGCTTGTGGAGTTATTGTGAGGTTACATTAGTGATATTCACTACGTATTATAGTTGACTTACTTGTTTTAAGCCGAACTATGACATTTTTCCTAAACCTCACTAGGTGGTTTTGTTGCCTAAACCCTAACATAAGCCTCAGAGGGTTCTCTTAAACGCACCCCTATGGGCCCAAACACATGGAAGCTTCAAGAACCTTTTCCCCCGTTATTGCACAGTCAACTTGGAACCGGATTCAATGGGGTTAAAGATAACAACAGATGGGACTGTTCAGTGTTTCCGCCTCGAGTTATGTCATTAAAGGCCTAGAATGAATACAACTTTGCAGGTGCAGCTTTGCCTTTGGAGTTTACAAATCGAATCAATCCCTTAGACTTCACTAGCTTCATGTTCGTCCCAAGGTCCATCTGGAGGTCACGGCATTGGCCTCTACTTCCAGCAGGAAATATAGCTGTTGCTCCTCTGTGCTAGAACGCCAACCTCTTCTCTCCTCCCTGTCTGCCTCACTCTCTCTAAGGCTGCTGCAGCAGCCCAAGGTGAGATATAGAGTAATGGATGGGCAGCAGCTTCTTCCTTGCTGCTGTTTTGTTGTTTTGACCCTGCACCATCTGAAGACTTTTTGAATAACAGATCTTGCCGTCCTGGATGTTTTCCAGGGAGGCCTCATCCAAAATGAATAGGGGTGGCACATTTTATTGAAGTTTGATTTAAAGAGGGGGGGGGGACAGAGAGAGGAAGAACAGGCAGGAGAGGAAGAGAAGGATGTTGTCATAAATTATTATTTTACTCATATCCAGCCCCGCCGATGTATGTTGTATTGGTAAATAATGCATCACCCCTGCGCATAATTAGGACAACAGCACTATTCTTTGCCCTCACGCACGCTTCCAGACGACGACGTAGCCGCTGTTTGATTCCTCCTCTCTGATGGACGTAGAGGCGACTTGATTGATCTGTGAAAGAAGAAAAAGTACGCTGAATGGCTTTTAAGCGCTGCTGCGGTTCTTGCACGGTTTGTGTGAACGTTTTTTTTTATTCTTCTTTTCTTAAATTCGTGTTCAGATCTAAATGATAAAGGTCATCATGTGAATGCTCATTATCATTTAGACGGCAAATAAGCGAAGGTAATGTGTCCTAGAACACAGGAGGCGCCCCGGTAATGTTTATTTGCCAGTGATGTACATGTACATTGGCTTCTCAGATTCATTACAGCTCGAAAAACGCCGCCGCCATTGATTCTAACGCAATGTGACAAAATGCAAAGCCTGTTAAAAGAAAGGCGGGGGAAAAAAAGAGACTGGAAAGAAGAGGAGGTTATTATTTAATATATGTGTCTGAGTGTGTGTGTGCGTGTCTTCCTCTCTCGTCTTTCTTCGGCAGGAGATAACACCTTTTGGAGGAACTGCCTTGAAGCATTATCCCCCAGACAGGATACATGGCTAATCTTCGGCTTTGAGCCATTACGCTACATTTATCTGTGACCCCCTCTCTCTTTATATCATTACAGTTAAAGTCCATAAAAGTGTGTTTAGACAAAGATGAAGGCATTACCTGCTCAGAAACCCCGAGTGCTATTAGAGGCTTAGGCCCCTGCCGATGTGCACTGGATATTAAATATCCTTTATCTTAAATGCTCGCTCTCTCGCTGCTCTCTGGGTAAGCTGATATCTCACTCGGCCCTGCCTTATATTGCCATAGCGTAATAAATACACGGATATCAATGGGCCAAGTTTGTCCCGGTCTCAAACGATTATGTGAGGCATGCCTCCCTGTAGTGGGAGTAGCAGGAGAGCTTTTATTTATTTCCGTGGGAGGGTAAGGACAGATATAGTTACAAAGTCAGACAGAGTGGAGGAGCAGAGGTGGTTATCTGCTGAACTGATGGGACAGGCCGAACCACCCAGACCTCGGGCACACACACACACACACACACACACACAGGCAGGCAGCTGACAAACACTTTAGCCCACATGTATACATAAACAGATGTGCACATGCATACAGATTGCATGTCAGGAAAATACTATGCTATTATGGCATAATATCCCATGATGACCAATACTTAACATACCGATGCACAATCATCGCCGTCGTCGTCAGACAAGTATCCCGTGAAGGGAGGGACACAGAGGTGCAGAGGACAAAGAGTCGACCTGACTGTCTTAAGGACATTTGTAATGTACACCAAATCGTCCCCAGTTAATGTCATATTCTTTAAAAAGGGACACTTCTCTGCAGGGCACAGAAACGTGAGCACCGACTCTTTACCCTGTGATGTTATCACACCGGAGCACTCGACCCAAGCTATCAGATGAAAAATAACATGACGGTTTCTAGTTTGAGGGCAGTAGAAGCTGCTGCACCTGGCTGACGCCCAGTTCAGCACATTTTTGTCCGACTTTTTGCACAGACTCCAAAGCATTCCACCGCTGTGGGAGTGGAGTTCTTGTACGTGGATGTGTTACAAATGTTCCTCTTGACAGTGTCCTTCCACAGTGTCAATGCATCCGACAAAAAATGTGCCCAGCATCGTTCTTCCCTTTTATTTTGGAGAAGCAGGACCGATTGGCAAAAAGGGCACATTTAAAAGGAAACACACTCAGAGCAGCAGATTAACTTTGATTTTGAATAAATAACTACACACCTACATACTGTATGTTTTGAATAAGTCATGAATAAGTTGTATGATAGAGAAATGCTTTACGTCAACCTGTCAGGGGCTTTGAGGCCTCAGTGCTCTTGATATGAATTACAGTGATGCATACAATGTGTCATCCAACCCCATCTAAAGGCCAAAGTGTTGCCTGTTCTTGCCATCCGAGCCTCCTCCTGGCTGCATGCCGCTGCCTCCCTGACCCTGAGAGAGACCTTGTGAGTGAAGTTCAAACCCTACCTGGCCAGTCGCTGCATAAAGTTGGCACGGCCGTCCGATCCCTTTGTTGGAAAGGGGGGGGGTTGCAGACAAAGCATAATGAGGCCTTTCGATGTAGGAAGCTGTTTGAAATATGAATTTCACTGTTGTCCAAAGGAAATTTAATCAGATAAACTCTGGAAAATGAAGTTGTATTCCGCCACATAACGAGACCTATCTTTAGATCGTTATGTAAATTCAGTTTTAGGGCGGATGTTCATCACGCAATAACACTTAAGCCATTGTCTTTCTTTCACTCTAATGAGGCTAACAAAGCAGACCCACTTTCTTCAGGTTCCCTTTCTTTTTTTATTCTCCCCCCCAACCCCACCCACCCATTCCTATTCACCGAGTCACTTTCACAACTTTCATTACCTCTCTGAGGGCAGGCTGAGCTCGCTGGCAGGGGAGATGGGTGTATATCTCCTAGCTATAACCCGTGGTCCCCAGAGTGTGGAGGTCAATGAGATTGACCTATAGCTCCTTTTTTCCCTTCATTACACACTCCAAATTACACCCACTTACAGACGAGGGAAAGAAAGAGGGAATCATATATGGGCTGATATCTATTTAAAATCGAATCCCTTTGGGTGAATTGCTCAGCCTTTCCATTTCTCTTATGTTTCTGCCTATTGCCTCCGGGCTCCGCTGTGCCGTGGTGCGCTGCGGCGCCGTTCAGGAAGGTGCTATAACCTCGCCCCTGTTCGTATTAACTTTAGATTCATCTGCACTCACAGAGGAGACACTTAAGATTATAACTCCCTCTTTTCTGTTGTTATTCCTCAGTTAAACATTACAGACTCACGGCCTATTGCTCTGTTGCCACAAAGCTAACCGCTCGACTTTGATTGTTTACTCTGGATTCCTTTCGGTTGTACCTCGAGGCACATCATCTGCTTCTAAAAGAGAGCTGTTCAGGTTTGCTTTTCTTGTAAGTCAATACGGCGTGCCATGTTTCTGAACCAACAATAGTTATAAATGTATGGACTGAGACGGAAACGACAGTTTTGTGTTTCCTGTAGCAGCTGAGGTTTGAGTCTAGAGAACTCAGCATTTGTTCCTAAATAGGGAACCACACAGACATTGTATTACTGCCGACCTCCTCTCTGTTCACATGTAGTATAGCGTGCAGTACCTCTAAATCTCACCACACTATTTGTTCTTCTGTTCAACTCCAGCACTTTAAAGGTCACATTTCTTTTGTTCTTGGCTTAGTATAAGAATAATGTTCTTTGTGATGTTTCACAAATACATATACACTGGTCAGGCAATAAGGTAAACACGTGCGCTATAAACAATATCTGGCAAACAGGGCTTTGATATGCGAGTTTGTGTGTTTGTGGGACGACCAACAAGAATTTGGACCAAATCAGCTGTTCCCAAACTGCAGGTGCACCGGTCAACAGAACTGCAAGTATGTCATATGTCTTGGGCAGCGGTCTGGGAAATGACAGCGTAAACAAAACACAGGAAAACTGCTTGGATAAAGAGGAAGTTGAAACGGACCAACAGGGCTATGACAGATGTACAGTATATATACAGTGAATGGGGAACTGACTGCCAGTTGTACAATCCACCTCGGCCTGCAACGATGATTCACTTACTTCAAAGACCTTTTATCACGAAGTGTTTACATTAATTTGTCCACCCCCTGTTGTTTCGTTTAAAAGGCTATTTATCGAGCGTATTTCAGCGCACTCACACACCACAATGCTGCTCTCCGATTGGCTGATGTCACCCGCTCATCTAATTGAAAGGGAGCAAACCTGCTGACTGCAGGCTTTCCAGATCAAATGCTCCAAACTATCTGGATTCAGTCTGGCGAGGCTCCTCAGTGGCCAATCAGGAGCAAGTCCAGCTGTGATGTGTTTTCCTTGAAACTGGAAATGCAGAAGCAGCAATAATGCCTTTTTTTGCGCTTATACTAAAAATATATTAATCATAGGATCAAATGACTATGTTTAATGAGAGAGGGGTCACTCGTAGCGATACATCGACAGACCAGACCCGACTGCTCTACAGAGCGTTTTAGTGTCTTTCAGCTTCTTGTTTCGGTTTTCCTGCCACACTACCCCTCTTCCATCAGGCGCTACTCTACCGACCCAAAACAGCGAACAGGACATTAGCAACTTGCTAGTGACATACAAGCTAAAACGCCAGACATTTCCCGCAGGAGCAGAGCTAAAAGGGGAGTCGATATTACTGCATTCATTATGTAAACTGAAACATGACTCCAAATGAATGCTGAAGTTGCTCTGTTTCTAAATATTAGGTAGGCAGCTGTAACCTGCATGCCATATCATCCTTATATTATAATAGGGTATGTCGCTGTTGTGTTTACAGGTTGTTGACCTGTCCCAGTGGGCAAAAAAGAAACAAAAATTCCAGTTAAATATCATTTTTGAATGCATTTGCGTGCCTTCAGCCATTTCCATCCATTTAGTTTTAATTGTTACACAAATGTGAAACCCTGTCTCCTAAAACATTGCATTGCCATACAAGTGAACTGCATTGTCAATTACGTTAAAGGAAGACATATTTACTCCCGGATTACGGTGGCAGTTTAAAACACGAGGTTTACCTCGTAAATTAAACAAAACAACAAAACTAAACACAACCAGGTACGGTTGAGTAAAAACGGACTATGATTAGAAAAGGATTTGTGATCGGTCAAAAACAAACAATCCAGGAGAAAATATGTTTCCCTTGAAAGGTAAACGACGATGCAGTTTCTTTATTTGGGACGTTTCTGGCCATACATGTGTGTGATTATGGGTACTTTTAACTAAGGCAAAAAGTTCCATCATGAGCTGTGGCACAGTGCATACCTCTGTCTAAATTGATCTCGTAGTTTTATTTATGTTAGCCCCCCCCACACACACACACTCACACTCCACGCTCTTCGGGGCCACTCGCTGCTTCCACCTGTAGCGTGTATAAGACAGAGGCTTCCACCAGCAGCGTGCATATTAATCATCATTACCCGTACAGTTCAGAGATCAACCCAAATCGGAAGCCGCCGTGAAACAATAGGAAGCCATGTTCAATATTAGCTTAACGTTAGCGATGATGAGCAAATCTGTGTGTCGGTGGGCACATCTGGAGGTCCATCAGCCGGGGGATGGTGTGACTGATAGAGCGCCATTGTGGTGGGTGTGACGGAGTAGGCAGCAACCCCGGCTCATGTAACTTCCTGGTTATGAATAGCCTCTGCGGAAAGGTCAACGCCATGACAACCCTGTGATGGATGTCACTGACGTCCAATTAAATCCTTCTGAAAAAAAGCGCCTCTGAGGCTCTTGTGTGTGCTTATTAAATATAAAACAGCTAAATCAAAAGTCTGAGGGCCCGCTTCTCTGTGCTTTATGCCGACTAGGACAACCAAGAGCATTTTTTATTCCTCAATTATTCATGTTTTTGATGAGGGGGGGGTCAATAAGGGAAAGAGCACTCGTTATGAATGTTTGGAGCTAAGCGCAAAGGTCACAACACACCAACACACACACACAAACAGGGGTTTCTAACTCTTCTCTCTCTGGATAAATAGAGCAGAGCAAAGAACAGCACTCCCGCGCTTTGAGGAATGCAAATATTTGTCGCCAGGTTGTTGAAGCTTTTTATTTTTTTTTGTAACCCCCCCCCCCCATCTAAACGCACACACAGGCTGCTTTGAGGAAACTGGGACAGACAGGCAAGCCATGAATAAGAGGATGCACGTTTCTTATTTGTGTATTATTTGGCCCTTTGAAAACTTCCGGCACATCCACAAGTGCGCGCACAATGTGCACGTAGACACACATGGCCGCACGCTCGGATTCAGCCACCCAGCCTCAGCTTCCTTCCTCGAGTCCAGCAGTAAAAGTCCTCTCACTTTTAAGCCTACCTTTGGTTGAACTTATGCTTTTCTTTTTTTCCCCCATGTCTTGTGTATCCACTCTGAAATTATAGATGGGGATAATAATAATAATGTCATTTTCTACCGGAATCTTAGTCATTACCTGCAGTAAAGTGCTTCTAATTGATACCACCAGAGAGATAATGATTACAATGCCCTCCAGGAACATATTATTGCAATATTAACCTTTGTATATACTTTTATGCAGAAGACTCTGGCACATTAAGGGATCTCTAAATCTTACTTGTGCGGTGTAATGGCATTACAAAAGAATGGATACTCGGAGGTGTGCCCTTTTCCTGATTAAGTGTGTCCAGGGGTTTGCAGCCATCTCCAGGAAATGGATGACATGGAAGTGCAATTTCCAGCGTCTCTCTCTTCTCTTACCGTCTAAAGCCTTTTTTCTTCCCCATGCAACCCTTCATGGTCGTGCACCAGAGATAACCTTTGTCTTATTCCCATGCATGCGCGCATAAGCATCCGAGTGTGTTTCCTGTATGTTTCCTATGAAAAGGTGTTTTGCAGTCTGTAATATCTGCCTTTGCATGAGTGTGCTCGTTTATGTGCGCATCCCCAACATTTGACCGACACACTGCACAGCTGCTGTGCCACACTCGGCTGGGCAACCGCCCCCCCCAAAAACAGCATCCAAACCAGAGGCTATTTTTGGACACAATGCCTTCACCAGGATAATTGGCCCACACTGAAGCCATGATCTCGAAACATCAACCACTCTGCAGCGTTCCTCTCCATATGGCAGCATGAAGTACCACTGCACGTATGTGCAATGTTGTGCCAAAGACAGAGAGTGTATCCGCTGAGTGATTCCTCAGTACACTGTGGCTTATGGCTGTTCGACCTGATATCTTAGAAGAGTAAAAAGGGCAGCAACAGCAGCAGCGTGCTGATTTGGAAGAGGAGATCCCATGAGCAGAAAGAGGGACCTTTGGTTAAGGGATCTCTCCGCAGCAAAGACCAGAGTGTTACTGACAGAGGGCAAATGAAAATGACTTAATTCAGTGAGGACTGCGGTTTTAATGTCTCTGTTTGTGTGTGTGTGTGTGTGTGTGTGTGTGTGTGTGTGTGTGTGTTTGTGAGTCTGCGTGTCTAACCCATGACAGTCTAAAATGGCTTGTTAAGAACTGGTGACATAGGACAGGAAATTGGGATATCTGAATACTCTGGAGGCCTCTTGACTCGGCCTCACACATGCCCAGGCCCTTAAACCACGAACCCCCCCCCCCCCCCACCTGAGTAGCAGGCCTCAGCCTCTGGTGGGCACAGGTCTGACCCTGGCAGGATCACAGTCATGTAGTCTTGGTGGAGGAGTTACCCCGGGTGCATGTTGTGGCACTCAGATATGAAGAAGTCATGCTACAGTCAAGTGGTAACTGCATTCATGCAATATGAATGTCTTTTTACATGCTGCATGTTTTAGGGTTTAGCAAGTTGGAGGACTTGTTGGCTAGTCATGTAATATGTTTTTGGTGGAGACATTTTTTTAATCACCTCCAATGAAAATTGGGTTATTTTGTGTGCGGCCTTCATCCCGTTCTTTCGTCGGACCTGCAGGGAGGACCTGTAGGGAGGACCTAGGGAGGACCTGTAGGGAGGACCTGCAGGGAGGACCTGTAGGGAGGACCTGCAGGGAGGACCTAGGGAGGACCTGGAGGGAGGACCTGTAGGGAGGACCTATAGGGAGGACCTGCAGGGAGGACCTGCAGGGAGGACCTGTAGGGAGGACCTGTAGGGAGGTTCTCCAGGGAGGACCTGTAGGGAGGACCTGCAGGGAGGAACTGCAGGGAGGACCTGCAGGGAGGACCTGGAGGGAGGACCTGCAGGGAGGACCTAGGGAGGACCTGGAGGGAGGACCTAGGGAGGACCTGTAGGGAGGACCTAGGGAGGACCTGCAGGGAGGACCTAGGGAGGACCTGGAGGGAGGACATGGAGGGAGGACCTAGGGAGGACCTAGGGAGGACCTGGAGGGAGGACCTGGAGGGAGGACCTGTAGGGAGGACCTGTAGGGAGGACCTGCAGGGAGGACCTGTAGGGAGGATTGAATTTTGGATTTACATTCTGGGATACGCTGAAGCCGCCCTGTGACTCCGCACAGGATAACTAGGTACAGACAATGGATGGAAGGACATGGATGAAATGGTTCGTATGATATCTTAGGAGAAGTTCATTCTCATTTTCCACTCATTCTTCTACTAATGTCCAGCAACACAAGAGATCGGTGTGACTTCACAAGCAACAAAAGTTCTTGGTCAGGTTTCGGAAGAGATCGTGGTTTGGGTCAAAACAACTAGTTATATGTGTGAGTCGCGTAACAAAAGTAAGGTAACTTGAGTCACCGTTGGAGCTGGTTTTACACAGGACAAACAGCGTTCTCCTGGGTGAATGTCCTGTGTTTCTTTGAGCCATCCGTCACCCTTACCTCCTCCCAACAGACTTTTCGTAGATATAAGTACGAACAGTGAATGAGAGCAGTATATTTGCTGTATGTTTAAAGAAAATCCATTGTCCGATTGACAAAGAATGAACAAATATGTAAAAGAGGCCTGAAGTAAACTTCATTGGGTCTGGCTACCTTTGAGAAAAGCATAGTATTCATAACAGCTGCCGTCTGCTGCAGTCTAGTGAGTAAACTGCTGTGTTTGGATTGCGTGACTGAAGATGCCTGTTATCTGAAGTAACAGATACATTTACTCTTGTTACTGGAGCAAAGTCTTCTGTTTAGTTACTTGTACTGTTTTGAGTCTTTTCCTTTTCTACCATATGAAGTTGAATCTGTGACAGAGTCAAAATGAAACGTTCTGATAAACTGTGAGAATGGGATAAAAGGTGGAGGGCAGAGCTCCGGGTTATTAAGGGTTAAGGCGAAGGTTAGCATTCATGCATCTCGGCATAGGTTTGGAAAGGAAAAGGTTACATCAACAACTAATCGCTGATTACCCGACTAGAAGCATCAAGTGACCCAAATCGGCCCGCCACGTCATTTTATGTGGCCTGCGAATCCGCCAGCAAAAAAACAAAAAAAGTAAAAAAAAACAAAAAAATATCCCCATAGTCGAAATTCTGAGATAGAAAGTCGAAGTTATGAGATAGAAAGTCATAACTTTGATAGAAAGTCATAATTCTGAGATAGAAAGTCAAAATTATGATAGAAAGTCAAAATTCTGAGATAGAAAGTCATAATTATGAGATAGAAAGTCAAAATTATGAGATAGAAAGTCAAAATTATGAGATTGAAAGTCAAAATTATGAGATAGAAAGTCAAAATTATGAGATTGAAAGTCAAAATTATGAGATTGAAAGTCAAAATTATGAGATAGAAAGTCAAAATTATGATAGAAAGTCAAAATTCTGAGATAGAAAGTCATAATTATGAGATAGAAAGTCAGAATTATGAGATAGAAAGTCACAATTATGAGATTGAAAGTCAAAATTATGAGATAGAAAGTCAAAATTATGAGATTGAAAGTCAAAATTATGAGATTGAAAGTCAAAATTATGAGATTGAAAGTCACAATTATGATATAGAAAGTCAAAATTATGAGATACTTAAACACAGTCATAGAAGCAGCTCTTTTGCTGGTTACTGTACATTTAATATGTAAATGTATTGTGAGTACATTGAAGACTACTTTAAACTGTGAATGCAGAGTTATTTAACAATATGTTACGAGTAGTTACATTTACAACCGGCCTTTTGTGGGCGACCATGATGCTGATGTGGCCCGGAGTGAAAATGAGTTTGACACCCCTGGTCTAAACGCTAACATGCTCACATTCACGCAGGAACTTTTACCTTCAATTAGGTGTGCACAACCTGCCCGTTGCGTTTTACAATACTTGCCAGAGTTGTCACTGCAGAACGCCCTTTTGGGCCAAAATGTTTGAAAACTGTTAGAGAAATGTGACAGGATGCTGAGTTGACTGGACCGGTAATACTTTTCACAGAGTGAATGAGAAGTTGTACCCAGATGTTGGAGGACTCTGCAGTGCACAAGGCAAAGAACGCCGGTTCAAACAGGTGAGAGCCACAACCAACTCCCTGATGGATGTTCTCTCTAAAGTCAACAATGTTGGGATCTAAAGGAGCGTGTTTGGGTTATCAGCATTTAAGAAACTGAGTTCTTGACATCAATAGAATTATTGATGTATGTAACAATTATTAATGATTATTAATATAAACGGGGCACCACCCTGCGAACAGGGACCAATAACCAAACGATAAAACTAAGTCTCATAATTAGTAGTCACTCATAATGTCAATAGTCTGCGTATGACTATACATTCAGTGACAGTGAAGGTTTTTAAGTTCGAGCACAGGCTACTACATACAGTCTTATCAAATACATATGCACAAGTAATCACAGACGACTGCTCCTGAGAGTATAACAGAGTTTATTGAATCAAAATAATAAATGATCAAATCAATTAATATTGCAACCAACAAACGTTATCATACAATTTTATATGCCTAAACTAAAGAATGAATAAAATGGATGAGAGTGTATGTCTGTGTGTGTGTGTGTGTGTGTGTGTGGGTCTGTGGGTGAAAAGGAAGGAGTCTTACAGCTTCAGCTAGAGACTACAAAGATGGCGGCGTCGAGTGACGCTGGCCAAAAGGGGAGGGGCCTTAAGAACTACAGCTAAAAACTACAACGATGGCGGAGTCGAGTTACTCGGACCAAAATGGCAGTTAGGCTGCTGTATGTAATCACGTGTGCCTGGGCAGCACGTGTGTTGTGAGGCGATCGTTTCAACGGGGTTTTTCCCGGGGTAGAGCTAGGAGCTGTGTGTGTGCGTGTTACGTGAGAGGAGGAAAGAGAAAAAGGTGGGGGCTCATGAATCATACTTCTGCGTGCGGTCCGCGTTGTAGTGAGCCTGAGTTGCTGGTTCTATCACGCATAAATACACCGCTGTCGTCTTTGAACTGCCGGTAACATATGCCGTGATAAGCCACGCACCTCAGCTCACTCACAGAGTTGATTTAATGAGCAGAGAATACTACACGAAGTGTAATAAAACAAATGAAAGAAATCAAATGAATCCCAAGCAAACAGTCATAGTTGATACACAAATACAGCGGAACTTCTCTGTTCCGTAATGATTGCGCAATATCTCGATATCACGCGACAGTAACTTAAACACACAAAAACACGGGAATATCAACATATAAATGAATGACCTGAATTAAACTTACGTTAATTTAAGCTAAGCTATGCCCAAATGCCAAGAACCTTACTTGTAGATGCTTCGTTGCAACGTGGAAGTGTTCGTGGCAAAGCTGTCCTTTTTCTTCGAGAGAAAGGGGGGGGGGGGGCTGCTTCTCAGCGCGGCGTTTGAGCTGGCGCTGTTTCGGTCCGTCGTGGCGTGGCTCTGGAGCAAACGCAGGTCCGATCTGTACTCGCTGCAGGGAGGACAGTTTAACTTCGGCTGAGACGACGTGGTCCGTAGGTCTCCCGGTAATCATCGGTCAGGAGAGGAGCGAGGCTTCGTCGGGCTCCTCTGTGCCGGTTTGTGCACAAAATAAAAAGAAAAGCGGAGAACGGATCGCTGATGCGGGTTCGTCTCGCGGGCTGGTGGAGCCGTACTCAAAGTGGAACACTGTCGTTTCGTCCAGCAAAACGGCTCGTGACCTGACAGGGTTTGAGTCGGGGAGAAGGGCCGTTGCGTCCTCGTGGCCTCCGTCGTGCTGGAGGGGGGAGGAGAGGCCGATGTATCTTCATGCGTCCAGGATGAAGGTCCGGGTGAAGAGCGGTTGCGTGCTCCCTAACTCAACCGAGGTCGGTTGGAAAAAGCGGAGAAGTGTGAAACTGCAGACAGTTTTGTAGAACAGGGGTTGAACCACAGGGGTCCTGGGTTCTCTTGGCCTTCTGCCAATGAGATTGCCGCGGTTACCATGGTTATTTGGGGGGGGGGAATTCACACCTGAGTGTGAAATTCCTTTGCTCTCCTCAACTACAAATCAGGATGAAACCTTTGCTTGAAACAGTGAAGGCCCGATTCTCTTTGTCCACAGCACATGTTTAAGCCATATATCAGACCCCAACAACAACTACCGTGTGCTCTGCGGTGTAGCAGCGCAGCTGTCCCTTGCTTTAATATACTGTATGTGTCTTTGGGCTGCAACCATCTTGGATTTTGTATTGTCCATATATCTCCTTGTGATTTATTCTACCATTGACTCTGCAAGAAGTCAATGCTTGGCTTTTTAACCCTCTCAACCCCGAGCAGTTTTGGGTCATTTTTATCTTTGTGGCCTTGATTTCTACTGCAGTATAAAAGTCCTGCACCTCTCTGGAAACAGCACAACTATGGCTAGATGTAGAGAGAACTCAAAAATGTATTTTGTGCAGTATAACACAGTTACAATGCCAAAAATCATAACAAAGAAGAAAACGCAAGTTGAATTTCTATCATAAGTTATTTTCCAAAGATTGGCAAACAATGGAATTTATACAGCCAACATTTTTCCGAGTTGCCACAAGTGTTACTAATGTTGGAAAGAACAGAAGGCTCCACGTACTATACTGTATATTAAGCTATTCACATTTTTACAGCCTCTCCTGTATCTCCTCAACACTCTGTTCAGCAGCAGCAGTTCAGTCAAAGTTTCCTGGAATTGTTGTCACGTGACTGTTTGTCTCAGCCGAATCAGTCATGACTTCCTGGTTGCGTTGAAGAGCTCAGAATTTTAATATTCTAAGGATCTGTTGAGAGTAAACGGTTTATTTGGGGGGAAATATTAAATGAGACATGTAGAATCAAATGTTCTTGATGAAATATCACAATTATATTCTTAGTTTCGGTTGCTTTTTCTGATGGAAGTACACCAGCACTTTTACTTTAGCTTGAGTCCAATTCCACTTCAAGAACATAACTCCAACCACCGTGAAATCTTCTAGCCCTCGTTTCGGTCCCTGCTGTTAGTTTCTTATCCGCTCCTTTGACTCATCAGCTCCAATCACACATTGTTTAATAGCCAGAAACCTGCAGCACTTTTAGTGAGACACAACCTTGAAACAAGGTATAGATCCTTGACCTGCTTTGGGTCCAGTCGGGGCCTCTGGGCTTTCGCCTGCAGACTAGGGCGACCGTGGCTCCCTGGGTTAAGAGGTGGGACGTGCCACGTGTCGAAGTGTACCTGAGCAATACACTGAACCCCCGGCTCCCCGGGCGCCGATCAATGGCAGCCCACTGCTCCCTATAGACAGGGATGGGTCAAATGCAGTAGTCAAATTTCGTGTATGTGTAAAAAATGTACATGACAATAAAAATGGTTTCTTTCTTTCTTTCTTTCTTGACTTGGCTTTCACAACAGGCTGACTGGGCACCATTGCTCTTTTTTTCCAGCCTTAGAATACTGTGCCACTGTGCCAAGCCAGTGACATGGTCAAGGGTACAACAGCTGTATTTATCGTGTCGGTGGTAGTGCCAGTTGCATTTGTCCGGCAGTGTTTACTCTCCGCTATATGTCCTCACCCGCTTCAACTCATCTTCAGCTCAATCGAGCAACTGTACCTGTTTCTTATTTCCAAGGCTAGAAGATGGCCTGGAAAGATAGATAGATGGCCCGGATTTTTTTTTGTGTCTTTAATATTCATAGTTGTAACACAAGGCCCACTTGTCCTTGACTGTGTTACAAATAACCCACATAATTCCCACAGGCTCAGAGATAATTCACTGATAATTTAAGGCACTGGTACTGTGTAGCATTTCTCCCCAAACACACAAAGAAGTCAGCACATTCCATTGTTGTTCTCGCACTGTTTCCCTGCTGCTCCCGAGCTGACACTAACCTAGTAAAGCGTCTCTTTTGTTCTGGGTAACGGGAGACTGTTGCTGAAGTGTACACAGAGGTTAGCGTGACTGAGCCCTTTTGTGGCGTGGCAGCACCTTGCGCTTTATCCGCCGCTTAGCTTCCCCATTCACTGCGGAGGTGCATTATCGGCTGATTTAAGGAAGTGCTGCAGAATCAGGTCAAGGAGGTGCTGGCAATTGTCAGCGAGGTAAAAAAAAAAAAAAGGGCCTGTAGCGCTGACGCTCACTGGCAAGCTTAAAAAAAAAAAAGATTAAATTTACTCTGATACTGAAACCGTTTTATACCAATAATCAGACCTTGTATGAATGTAGCAATGAATATTCTCACTTAATGCAATTTCCCAGGACCTACTCTATGGTGGAGTATTTTTGTACTGGGGCACTATAAAGAGATTAATTTTAGTGGTAGTCTTCCCACCAGGGAGTCAATGTAATCCTACAGAGCATTAGAGAAAAGGAGAGCAGGAGGAGGAATGGACAGGAAAAGAAGTGGAGAAGGAAAGGGAAAGGAGGAGAGAGCAGGAGAGTATGGGCGAACACAGGGGGAGAGGAGTAATCACGTGTGTCCGGCGGAGGTCACCACTGGTCTGCAGGTTCTAATTATGTGCTAATAGCCACTGAGGAGGTCATTTGGAGCCATTAGCCAGTGCCTGTAGGTAGTTAACGGCCCACAGCATAACCCAGCCTCCTTAATGTTCCCTGCGAGGCCGTTAGCGCTCTGTCACCAGCCAGCTAGCTGCCTCGTTACTGCGATTAGAAACCAATTGATAGGTGATAGTAAAATATGATAGCGCACTATCCAGAAAATATGGACTCTGGTGGAAAGGTGAGAGGACAGGAGACGGCGAGTGGCAGTGCTTGAGAGCACCTACCCGGAGGGGGAGAAGCAGACGTCACTTTGAAACTATGGGCAACAACTGACTGATAAAGTAAAGGAAAGAAGTTGAGCCTAATCTGGAACTGATTACATCGTGTGGATGTTGTCACCGTGGGTTTGTTGAATGCATGGTGGGTCCTTGAGAAGATGAAATATGATTTTTTAGGGTTAGGGGGTTTGAGTGCTGTCCTCATCAACGAATCTTGACTTTAACTAAGAAGGTAGTCCATCATCAGTAAAACATACGTTTGGCACTGAATGGTTTTACTTTTGCATCACTGTTGGACGTGTCTGGGACAGCGTGTGACCTCCTGCCTGTTCCATGCACAGTGTCTTATCAAAATAAACTTCCTCATTCACAGGAAACGTAGAGTTTACACACGTTACATGTATATAGTCTCTTTTCAAAATAAACTTCCAGCGTAGTTTTACTTATTTTTGAGGTTTAAAAACGTCTTGGTTTGGTTCAGGCAAACAGATGTACATTTGTTAAAGCTACTACACAGAACTTTCATTGAGTGTGGACTTTGGCGTTCCCTGTGGACATAAGTGGTAGTGTGTCCGAGCACCAGATTCCCTTCAGAAAACCTCTAATGTTACTGCAGCAGGGTCTAAAAGTCTCTTGGTTCTCCCGTTGCCCCGTGCCTCCAGTGTGCCCTGCGATACGGCCTGGGTCTCCAGCAGCGCGGTGTCGGTGTTGACACGCCATGACCACGCCCACTTATGAGACAGGAAGTGTATCCCATTTCAAGCCATTGGTGGCGCTTGTAATGCATCATCTTTTGTTATAGGGCATCTTAAGAGTCTTTCTCTCTTTATACCACGTCAGCTGCTCTGACTGTCTAATAATGATGTGGAAGGATTCACATTCCATCTCACACAGATGCTAAAGGGTGGTTCGGTCCGTCGATATCAGATGCAGAAACCAAACTTCGGTATTTGACGCGTTGGGTGTCAGAACGGGTTGAATATTATGTGTCCGTTAACGATCGATACCCTGCGTTCTCTGATAAATGCAAAAGGTTCTGAAGGTGATTTCACATCTCCCTCAAGATATACAAACACATGCATGAGATGAACACAAAGTTTATTTTCCCTTAGTCATGGATAGAAAAATAAATCAAATCAGTACCAAAGCAAGGATAGTCCCACCATGCAGATCGTTGCTCTTAATCAATTGGAGTCAGATGTTTTCACTTAGACATATTTGTGCTCCGGGCGGCCGTCGATTCATATGATTTGAATTAAAATCACACTGGTTTACAAGTCAAATGCAGTATACTTCCTGCTCCCCCACATTCATCAAGCCCAGACAAGTTAGAACTTGAGTGTGTGCTCTGTCCTGGCGAATAAAGAGAAATACAGACCCCTAACCCTGAAGAATCACAGATTTGTCTGTGATGAAATCTCCCGGCCGGGCTGTAAACATTTGCCCGTGCTGTATTTGTGTGAGCGTTTCATTAACGATCCGAGCTGACAAACATGCACACCCATTGACCCCCAGTCATCAAGGGAGGGCCCCGAGACAGTAGTGTGTGTTTAGTGTGTATTTGTTGAAAACGTAAACGCCTCACATGAGGGATTGATGTCACCGACGGAGGAGACGACTGCAGTGGAAATGAATCTGGTGTGCTAAACGTTTTCCACAGCCAGCGCTCCTGGCTCTTATTTGAGGGCCCTGTCACGACTTGAAAGTGTAATTGATACAAATTCTAAAGTTTAATTTTTAAAGTTTACAGTCACAGAGGGTTCAGAGCTCCGGATTGTTTAAAATTGCGCGCACTCCCTTTCGGTTGAAGCAGGATAGTCTGAAAACATTTTGTTCATCAAAGGGCTGCTACAAATTAGACTTTGAGAAACTCAATTTGAAGGGAAAAGAAAAGCATTTTTTCCTCTCGGGGGGGCAGAGTCTCCGCTGTGTTTGCATTTAAATATAAAGGCGCATGCAGTCATACGGGGCGCAAACACAGAGGCACACATGCCATATGCACATACCCCCCCCCCCCCCACACACACACACCCCACTCCAACTTCATCATTTGATAGTTCCCTCGAAACTGGCACAGACAGCAGCATGAAACAGCTCTTAGATTGTTGCGTCTACTCGCTAATAGTTGAAATTAGCAATAAGGCCTCTGGAGATGTCGAAGCACAAAAGGGCATGTTGTAAATCTGGGTCTGGTGAGGGGGGGGGGGGGGGGGGGGGGTGGACAGAAAGTCAGATGGAGATGGCCAGAGCAGTGGAATAAGATCTTAATCTATCTGAGAAGTGAACAGTGGCCGGTCTGTTTTTTTGGAGCACGCTGGCTTGGATGACTCCCAAGCAGAGGGCAGGGAGCAGAGCCATCTTCAGCTGCTAGTCACTAACATGGCAGTAATAAGGCAGTGATGACCCTCCCAGGACTGGTAGCCAACACTCCCTCTGCCTCCCCTTCGAGACAAACACACACACACACACAAACACGGGCCGTGCACTTGAACAGATATGCAGTCCAGCACTAAATATCTCTCGATATATATCCACTTCCCTGCCTGCACATTCATTTTGCATGACACGCGATAGCACAACCGGAAGGTTCAAAATGTCCAAATGTACACCGTATAGACCCAAATTTGAAAACAAAAGCTACATGAAAATATGTGTGACATTAATTTACTCACTGAAGGATAATCAATGAGAGCAAAAAAGCGTGAGACTATTTATTTATGAGTCTTATTAATGCAAACGCAGAAGTAAGACAGACCTCAGGGCAAACAGAAATGAATGCGATGCCACGTTGCACCTGTTGCAACTCAAAGCACCTGTCAGACCTTTTTCCTGTCCGTCTTCACCGTGTCATTCACTCACGTACAGCGCATCAAATAAAACATACAAAAATCATTAATGCGCTTTCTCGCAATTAGGTTTCACGCAGCAGCCTGGAGGACTGCAGGGTTTCGACTGGGATTAAGTGTTATGAACACGTTAAATGGCAGATGAAGCTGCACACTGTCACATATTTACACAAATACATATCATTCATTTGTATGACGCTAATGCTGGGATTTAAATCCCCTCAGGTGGGTTCAGCCCCTTGTTAGTGATCATTAGTAGCCAAAAAGGACCACTAATATTATTTAAAAAATCAATAATATTTTGCATTCATAGTTGCTTCTATCGCCTTAAAAGCCCCCTCGCGTAGCTTTTATTAGTTTCGTCCTTTGCATACAATTAATTCAAGCCACCGAGATCCATGTCAGCCTCCACAATGCGGCTGGCAAACACTTTTGCGTGGCTACATACACATATATGGTGGCGTGCATGTGAGGGTACCAACCCTCGCTGCTATGCATTGTTAGAAATTTGCATGCTTAAGTCCATATGGCAACTTCCTTTCGACCTGCTTTCCCATCCCCGATGCATTGTCAGGGCTGTCAGCCGATAAAGAATCACTTGACTTGCTATAACAAGTTCAAAAGGAGCTGATGACGCGCTGTTGATCCATGGAGAATTGGCAAAAGGAACACCCCTACTGCTCGCTGCTATCACTCCCATAGAGATAGCCATATTATTGATGGGGGAACGGTTATGCTAATTTCTTGAGCGGAGGAAAACTTTTTTTTTTAGTTTGGAAAATGCTCAAAAAAAAGGAAAGGAAAAAAAGAAGAAGAATTTCATACGCATCAAGCTGAATTCCATACAACCATTTAAAGGAGCAGCATGAGAATCTGATTTTCATCGTGCATAATGAATGTGGAGCATCTTTTAAAGAGGAAGACGTGTTTTGTCTGGGATGGGGAAGAACGCAGATATTTAGGCTATCCATTAACGTCTCAGAGAACACTCACGCACGCACGCACGCACGCACGCGCACACACACACACACACACACACACACACACACACACACACACACACACAGTCTCACCAGTGTGAAAATGTCATTAAAAAGGCACATTGCTAATACTAATAAGTATCAATAAGTCAAAAGAAAGAAGAGAGACGGATTATATTGAACAAATTTATATCTCAATACGCCTGATATGACAATTATGTCTTTGCATGTGCAAAAAAAGGTAAAAGAAAAAAGATGAGTGATGATCTTCTCTGAGCAGCAGTTTCAGTACAAGGCTTCAGCACATTCCTAAGCATGATTATAATAATTCTAATATGCTGTATAAGGTGCGGATTATGTTCACCCACAGATGGGGTGTCATGTGCTCTCTCTCTCTCTCAGAGTGACCATTTACATGCGCGTCTCTCCCTCCCTCTCTCCCTCTCTGACACAGAGAGCATGGCACAAGCGGCGTGGAAAGGGGAGAGGATGATGAGAGCGGGTGTCTGTGTGTGTGTGTTTAGGGAGGTGGGATGGGGGGGGGGGGGTCGTTACGCACAGGGCTTCTATGATTATGACCCCTAGATATTCCATTGTGGGCCCATGTCCGGTTCCGAGGACATCCGATAGCATCTCAGTCGGTGGCATTAATGTGTCTCTCGGTTCGACATTTTGAATAATCGGGGCTGTCTGCCGTCATCCTGCCACTAGCTGTCAGCAGCACCGTCTGTCCGTCTTATCGCACTCCCTCTACTCATGCGCTTACATTCTAGAAAACAAGCTGTCCTTGCAAAGAGAGCACTTGATACTTTTTTTCTTCTTTTATTGTTATTATTACCAAACCGTTCCCATAATTACCCCGTAATCATGATATAATCCGATAACAAAGCCTCTATTGAAGTCCTGTCTTTTGTCAACGCTGGGACACTGAATCTATAATTGCATTATTCGGTCCCCCCCCCCCCTGTAGAAGCATACTATATCATAACCATTCCCGCAAAGAAGCGTTTTAGTTGCGTGAAACTTCGGCCTATGCGGGACGTCTTCTTGTCGTGCGTGTGTGTGTTTGTGTGTGTTTTTTACGCGTCGCAAAAAAGTTGTGCCAACTTCAAGTTTCGGGGTTCCTATTTGGAGATACCCCCCCCCCCCCCCCCCCCCCCAAAAAGAGAAAATAAGTATTTGCTTATTTTGCAGACAGAGTAAAGGCGCTTCTAAACATCTTCGGAGAGGTGTGTGTTGGAAAATGCACTCATTCACAAATTGGACTAGTCGCATTATTGATGTATCATATTTTCAAATAATTATGCTCATTCCCTATTGCGCTCCCAGGCAGTAAGAATACATCGTCAATACATTGAGAGAGAGAGAAAGAAAGAGGGGGGGGGGTCCCTGTGGAGCGTTTTTTGCGTTTGTATGCATGGGGATTGGCAACACAACGGGGCTTATTTACATTAAATACGCCACAAGGTTACAGTGCAGATAGATGAGCGTCATTTTTATCACTCATTACTTCTCTTAAGCGGTGACTGGCGCTCAGGACGCACACGGGAGGCAACACTCATTTATCCTGGAGTTCTTTTAAGGCGAGGAGAAGAGGGGAAAACACTCGAAACAGTTCACTTGAAAGAAGGTAAGGAATTCTACTTTCTTTTTATGAGGGGGGGGGGGTCGTTTTGTCACCCGCGTATCTTTTTTTTTTTTTTTACACGGACGGGGTTGTTAACCGAGGCAATTTCTGAAAACGCACGGTGCCTAAGCGGCGAGGGTTGGCTGCGTGCGGATGGCCATGTACAAGAAGGGTTATTAGATTATTAAAAATAAAAGAGTGTTTGTGGGCAGTTCAAGGTCAGAAACAAACTAAGGTGGTTGGGAATTGGCTTTTTTCCTTTTCGTGCCGCGGGAAATGGACCGATGAGGAGGTTATTTCTTTAAGCCAGGTTCTGTGCATCAGCTGCTTTTTTAAATATCCCCCGTTAACGGCGAATACCGCAAGACCCGGGCTGTATCCAGCCAGTCGGCTCTGCTTTCTACAATGGAGTGCCTTCTTTTTAACGGTACAATGCATTTCACCTACCAGATAGGGGGAGTCCAAGCTGAAAAGATGAAGGGAATATGCTGATGCCTGGAGGTCGGCAGCAATGCAAACGTTCACCTTTTAGCAGGCAGCGGCAGAGAGGGGCAGAAAAAAAGCGAGTAATAAAGCCGGAATATTCTTCTTTTTTTTGTACGTTTCAAACTCGGGATGCGCGGCAGGAGCAGCTGTAGGGACAGGATCGAGGAGTGGACGGTTCTCTTAACAGGTCCGAAGCGCACTTTTCAACACCCCCGTCATCCGACGAGAATATGATCCGGTCAAATCATATGGACATGCCTCATTATTCAATGAACACAATCTCTCGCAACGCATCGTTTACGCTCAGGAGTTAGCCGGCGCTTCTCCACATTGTAAAGGTAAGAAGAAGTGTGGAGCTTCTCGACACGACTTGGCTTCTTTTTCTTCTTTTTACTTGCGGGCTTGAAGTGCATTACTCGCTGGGAAGTCAGTTTTGGGGAGAATCGGGGTTGTTGTGTGCGGGTGCATCACCACGGACCCCCCTCCCCCCCTACCCCCACGTCTCCCCGAGCATGATTAGAAAATAACAGTGCAATTATCCGGGGCAAGTGACGGTCGTGAAAAACTGCGACAAAACCGCAGCTGGGACCGAGACGTGGGCTCGCGATGCTCCGACACCTTGAACACTCAACGCGAGGAGAAAATAAAACATTTTTGTTGAACGGAGCAGAAATGAAATAATAAGTTGTGTGTGCATGTTTTCACTCTGTGACACCGCCTGTGCGCAACAAGGCATTTGGGCGCACGGCTTCTTTTTGCAATATTGCGCCAACAGATAACAGCGAAACAGCACGAGACTTGTTATAAAGAAAAGTCCAGCGCGTGTTTCCCCCGGTAAGAGCGTGCACAAACAAAACTTTTTCCCGACACCCCGGTACTTGAGCCGGTGAGAGGGCGAGTCAAGTTTACCGGCGCGTTTACCGACCATGTGTCAAAATAACTTGTGAGATGGAAGAAGAGCCGATGAGACCTGCCATTTTGTGCTGTGATCGACCTCTCTTATGAATAAGCAGCCCCTGCGTTCTGCTTTGACGAGACGTTACGAACGCGTTCAGACAGAGTGGGGGTAAACAACGCAGATCAGAGGCGGTCAAATTGGCATTTTGGGGGGGGGGGGGGGGGGGGGGACTCGGTGTCACCCTTGCAGGTTTATTTTAAGAGAGAGAGGGGGAGAAAGTTAGAGCGAGTCGGTAAAGGCTACAGGAGGCTGATAGATATCCGTTCCATGTGGAAATATAAAATGACGGAGCCCATAAACCAATCATTTTATTCCGGGGGAATGGAAGAGGTCGGGTGTGTGACATGTCATTGCACCCGCACGCTTTCAGGACTTTTTCCGCGTAATCTTCTTTTCATTCGCTACAGCGTGTTTATTGTTCAGGATATCCTAAAGACCCAGCAGGTTGAGCGCGTTTTTTGTGCACTAAAAAAGGAGACGGTTGCCGAATTCCCACGTTGAGTCTCGCATGTCCGAATATGTGTTTTGAATGACGTGGCGGGGGGGGGGGGGGGGGGGGGGGGTAGTAGTATTGAATTATCAGTAATATGTGGCACCAGGGATAGGGCTTGTAATCCCATTCATAGTCCTCTGTCTCACCGTGCGTCTTGGGTGGGGAGGACGTTTTTTTTGTTTTTCTTCCTCGGAAGTGGAGTTGACCCCTGAGTGATCTGACCTGGGTTATCCAGCCACTTCCAACCAGCGCCTGCACAATGGCTGCGAAAGGCACATGTCATCCTTAAAATACCCAACAATGTCTATCGCGTTGTTTCCCACTGTTTCACTCTACCTCACGTTGTCTCCAGCCAAAGGGACAAAAAATAAAAAAAATATTGCCTCTTCCTCATATTCATTGTGCAAGGAAAGGGGACAAATAGATGTAGTGTGCAAGTTGAGATGCTGTCATTGTTTAATGGTATGCACAGGGCGGATATTATGTCTGAAATAGTGTCTGGGCGTAAACCCGTTTTGTCAGCTCCTTTCATTCCCTCATTGGAGATGCAATAGCAAATGGATAGCTGTCCCCCCCCCCCCCCCCCCCCCCCCCCCGCTCCTCACAGACCCGTTTGCCCTTCTGCAGGACCTCTCTCTCCGCCGCTACAAGTGGAAATGTTTTCTCGCTTCTCGGGTGAAAATATTTGGGAAAGACGCTGTGTTTAAAAAAAAAAAATATTCAGAAAAAGGCCTCGCTTTTGCAGACTGGCCTGTTGGAGGAATTTCTGTTGTGAATTTGTTGTCAAGGCCCTCCGTGGTTGGCAATTTATTTAATATTCATTAGTCCCACTTCAGATTCCTTGCATTCATCTACCAGTCAGGTTACATTTTAATATTACATACGACTCGCTAATGAATTATCCAATTAATTGTCAGCGTTGTTGTCATTAAAATAGTTGTTCTTATGAAATATGCAAGCATTATTTATCCTCGCTTCAAGTCAAACGGACGAGTTCACAATGTTTATGGATGGGATGCTTTAGTTCTGGAGTGAGATTTAGTGCAGCAGAAAGCGGCGCAGCACGCACTGCACATTTCTAATGCGTTCTGGAGCCACAACTTTCCCCACGGCAGAGCCGTCTGCACGGCCGCGTTACCGGGTGATCTGGTGTTGGTTGCTCTCTCCCACCTGTGCCCATGTCAGTCTGCAGCGATACACGTCCCTCAGCTGAAAGCCAGGGTGGAGGGAGTAATGAGAGTGACAAGGCTGTGTATGTGTGTGTGTGGTGTGGGGGGGGGGCATGCAAAGGATGGCATCAAATCAGCCCTCTTTTCACCAGGCTGTCAGTCAGTCAGCCACTCGGTTCGCCGTAGAAGAGACCCACTCGACTGAAGCCGCCGCGTTGTCAGTCCGACGCCCCGGTGAATCATTTGCACGTTGACATGTACACAATCAGATTTTTTTTCTTCTTTTTTTTTTAAAGGAAAGAAAAATAAAACTGCATGAACAAAAATAATCACACACTCGTTAAACAAATGCGCATAAAGAGGGCGGCACACCAGCAGACATCCCGTCGCAGAAAGCACACAAACCCACAGCGAAGTGGTCGTGTAAATTACATAATCCAGCAGTACGGGAAATGCGCGCGTGTGTAATCAATCGGACAACACATAATTCAAGTTCTCCTGTACCAATCGCACCGACATGGTGCAGGCAGGCAGCTTCACTGTGGCCGGTTGATCCTCCCCTTCTCATGTAATTATAGGGGAGAGGGCTCCAGCTGCACAGGCTGCGAGGCCAGGGCTCCCAGTCCGCTGGGATCAGGGCGGTGTTGGGCAGGCCAGATCAGGTCAGCACTGCTCATCAGCCAGCCATTAATTGATATGTGCAGTGATTGTGAAAGCACCCCCCCTCTCTCTGTCTCCGTTACCTGGGTGAAGGCTGTGGATACTGGTGTCACTTCTTCATTGCCATTGTGGTTCTGATCTGCTCTTACACAGGCAACAGTGCAAGGCAGTGTGGCGTACATGTATTCCAGTGTGTCTATGCGTGCGTGTGTGTCCTGCGGGGGTGGGGGGCACGGAGGGTGTTAAGGGGCTGTAACACACGGCCGTTAGTCTGGGTTGAGCCTTGTAGCTCCGTGACCTGATCTCCAGAGTTCAAGCCAGACAGGCAAAGATGTCGGCGAGCCGGGCTTGCAGTCGCAGCGTGAGGCTAATATGACAGGCACACACACACACACACACACACACACACACACACACACACACACACACACACACACTCGCACACAATCAAAAGCATTGACTCAAACGAGGGATGTGAACTCAAGACGAGATTGTCCCGACCACAAGACGTCACACGGTGGATTACACACATTAGACGGAAAACCTCAAAACGTAGATATTTAAAAAAAAAAACTAAAAACATTTGTCATCGAAAATGTTCAGATCGGAACATTTGTTTTTTCTAACTTTGGTTTGGGCTGTGGTGGCACCAATGTCCTCAAAGTCTTCTGAACTTAGCGCCTCTGACCTTTGGGCATCACTCGGCCTGTCAGGATCTCCTTTGGTGAAATGAATTTAACGATAAGTTCATCATCCTTTTACGTGAGGTGCTGATGCCCTAGAAGCCTGTTCATCATTTTCCAGTTGTGTGTCTTGTTCAACTGTACATTGAACACGTTGCTCTTGTTAGAAATTAGGGCCAAAGTCAAACAGACTACAGCAGATTAAGAATGACTAAGGTATTGCAAAAATATAAAAAGCAAAGGGGAATAAGGAAGATACCGTTATCCAGGAATGAATACAAAGCTATTAATTCCGACGTAGCAGTATGAATGATCAGCTTTATTGAATCTTTGTTTGAACCAGAGTTTATGCAGTTTTTCTGTCGTGTGTGCTGTATTAATGTGAAGCCCTCATCCTGTACTTAAGAGTTGGAGTGTATATTTTCCCCGGTATGAGAGCCTGATAAGGAGCAATGGGAGGGGGGTGAACCGGGGTGGTAATGTTGAGGAAGGGGGGAGCGGGGGGGGCTAATCGCGGACGTCAGTTTGCTCTAAGAATAAAAAAGTGTGGGGAAGATGAGGCGCTGACAGATAGGCTTGACTCAGTCCTCTCATGCCGGGGTGCCATCACAAGGAGCGTCTGCCTGTCTGGGCAGCCGGGGGAGTCGGGGTGGGGGGAGAGATGCGGATGGTAGGACAGGTTCCAAGTTGTCCCAGAGGGAGAGAGGTGGGCACGCAAGTGGCTCGCAGAGAGGATCTATTGTTTTTGAAAAATCTCCTCGCTGTTTTTAGTCGCAGAATTTGTTAAATAAGCGTGTGGGAGTTTTGCATTTGCAACAGTGTGTGTGTACATGTGCACGTGAGCTTCACATACTGTGTGTGTGTGTGTGTGTGTAAGTGTATTTTTCAGGGCTCAGCCTTGAGAAAGCCCATTGCCCAGGAGCTCCTCCTGGCATTATAGAATATGGCTTTAGTTTGGTGTCTCTCCTCCTCAAAGTTCGTTAGCATTTCATCGCGCAACGTCAGGACCGTTTCCCTCCCTTTTGACACGTCGATCGGCGCCGCGCTTTTCAGCCGTGTCATTTCTGCAGACAACAGCTTAACACAAGCAGGCAAGCACACATCAATCAGAGGTCCTGAAGCAGAGAATTGTTGCTGCTTAGCATTCAGCCACGCTCGGCTAAGACAGTGGTAAATGCCTCCAGTGTCGATGAGACGGAAGGTTATATACGCTGTTGTGTGTGTGTGTGTGAGGCAGGTTATATATACGTTCACCCGCTTCATGCGACACCACTGGCCCCATTCGCACACATCATGTCCGCTCTTTAGCCGCCTCTACCTCTCAAATGTGACCTCTGTAAACTTCGCAGACCCGCGCTAATGAGCGCGCCAAAGTACCACAATATGGATGTGTGGGGGGGGGGGGAGGAAAACAGTAGAGGGGGTGAAAAAAGAGGGAGGCAAAAGGGAGGGCGTGAGGATGCTGGAGAGAGAACTCCTGCACCTTTAATTATGATCAAGAGGTTTTCACCAAAGGACGGAGGCGTTGCAGTTCTGTTGCGCTCGTAAATCTGGCCCCGGATGCCGTATATTGTGTCGAACGATTACTGTACACCATTATAGTGCATATTCAACTGCCTCTCCAGCACCTGATTTGCATAATTGGATCTTTAATGAAACTTGCCTTGTGGAACAAAAAAAAGGAGAGATGAAAAAAAAAAGAAGTGGTTTGGCGTGAGGGTGTGTGTGGGGGGGGGGGCAGAGAAAAAAAGAACACAATGTAGACGGATGCCCCCCTCAAATATTTGTTTGGACTCTTCATAAAAGAGGTGTGAGAGGACAGGAGGGGGGGGGGGGAGATAGTGGTTACTGAAGGTATAAGGGAGACAGAAAGATTTTTAAAAAGAAGAAGTTTGGGGGGGGGGGGGGTACAGCGAGTGACCTGCTCTGGCCCAGTCGCTCGCACATCAGCGGCAGTGCTACAAATAGGATGAGAAGTGACTGTGAAAGCTGTACATTCCCCGCCAGGTCTCGCGGGTTAAGACTACAATAGCGGGATATTCTCTAGCCCGGGGGGGGGGGATTTCAGCTCCTCTTCTGTCGACACTCATTGCACCTACTTGTTACTCAGGGAGGATGGCTCTTTTGTAGAGGAGCCGATTCGGCGCTCTCGCCCCGGTGGGATTCCTCAGTCGCAAATATTTTGACAATGCCTAATCAGGAGCTGTCTTTTTTTTGTGTGTGGGGGGGGGGGGGGGATTGCTCGGAGCTTACTCGCAGCGACTAAGCGATGCTGTTATTCCCTACATGTGTATATATATATGTGTGAATGACGAACTCCTCGCACTTCCAATAATAGTCCGTTCGATCACGTGCTTTTGTACGTGTGCGTTTGTCAAAAAGTTCTCCTGGTTTCTCTCACTTGGCTGTGGCACCGTGTCCCGTCTGATTGCTTAATTAAATTCCTCCATGTCCCGGTTCCCCCTCGGCCTTCAGGAGGTGAAGGTTAAAATCCTCCTAGTGCCACTTTCACGCCAACGTGAGGGCAATGGATAATAGCGGGTCATTTGTCTTGTCTCGCTGAAGGATCTATTGCTCAGTGACACAGTGACAGCAAGAGAGGGGAATACAAATAACTTGTTTTAACCAATGTGTTAAGAGAGTTAGCGAGTCCCCCCCCCCTCCCCCCTTCCCACCACCCGTTCAAAAGTGGGACAGGCCGGCTGTTAAATCGAGTGCTGCTGTCAAGAAATGACCCGTTGACGGTGCGTTAAAGCGCTTTGCGCTCAGCCGCCCGCGAGCAGCGGGTTTCCTGTGTGTGTGTGTGTGTGTTTCCACTCCACATCCGTGGGAGTGGATCATGTGTCAAAGCGGTTTACAGGTGGCTGCAGGGCAGCGGCACTACAGAGAGGTGGAGGGAAGGCAGGCGAGGTTCAAGTACCTCAGAGGCTCTGAGCAGCGGCAGCAGCTGAGAGGACCCTTCAAAAGCCTCCTTATCGCACTCCTCACTCCAGCATTTCACTCTTTTTTTCTTCTTCTTCTTCTGTCTCTCTGCCACAGCCTCTTGTCATCTCTCCATCCCCTCTCCCCACTCTCATCTCTCATTTATCTTCCTTCCTCACTCCTCATTTACACCATCTGCCACTCTGGACTCGTTGCCGAAAAAATTACCAAAAAAACAAAAAAAACAAGTTACCTTATTAATTGCTGCGCGCCACACCCTGTGAGCGCCGAGACACTGCCTAACTTTGTGGATTGCATTTAGAAATTGTGTCTTCTCTAAGTGGTCACAAACACTTGCCTTTTTGACTGGATACAATTAAAGATGAGGGGACACTTCACAGAGAGGGACAACGTTTGCGGGATCAACTGTTCAAAACAAAATTGTACGATTCCCGAGCTGTTGCTTTTCCTCTAAAGACCGCTTACCTTCCAGTCGAGGGGGTCCTGGGACCAAACACAAATCCCCCTTTTTTTCCCCCTAAAATCGTACGTTTAGCTTTTAGTTCTCTTAATTGGTCAAATTGTACAATACATAACTTTTAATACGAACAATTGTCAGTCCGAAGACATTCCTGTTAGCCTACAAAGCAGCACATCCACGGGGAGAGAGGGAGATAAATATACAGTAGGCAGGGCGATGACAGGACAGAGCGGGAAGAAGAAAAAAAAAAGAAACACTTAGAGAGAAACGCAGCGAGCAGAAAGGAGAGAAGGAGCGAGACAGCGAGACAGAGAGGAGGGATGATGTACTTAACGGTATCTGTAGGCTTCCTTCTCAACAAGCTGCTGCCACAGATCCTGGGAGCCCGCGTTGATAAATTCGGTTTGATAAAAGTCACTGAAATGCCGGCCTGTCTGCACACCTCTATTAAGCGCCGGTGCATTTGTCACAGCCAGTGGAAGTCAACCAAAGGGTTTTAATGTCACATCAGGCTGAATTAAAGACTCAATCGAAAGCCCTGAAAGGTTTAGGTTTTTATTTCAAGTGACAGTGGTGGTGGTACAGCTGTGGCTGGTGCTAAAGATTATGGGCTCTAGTCGATCAAGGCAGCCGTTTTACATTTTATATTTGGCTATTGGGAATTTTGTGATTATTCGTTGCTCATTTTAGCCTGGATGCTCATTTTGTATCTGATGACTTTGAGCAAGGGAGGGTGTGTGTGTGTGTGTGTGTTGGGGGGGATCTCATGTCTGGCATTATTTTCCTAATTCATTTTTTTTTAATCAAGAGAAATTAGATCTATGCTGCATTAATCATCTGCCTTGCTTAATATAGCACACTGAGGGAGCATTTAAAAAGAAAAGAAAAAAAGAGCTGCATTTTAAAAACACACACAACTCTCCCCCTGAGAAGCCCCCTTAATACCACATTACTGCTCTGCATTTATGCAAAAATAAAAAGTAGAACCCAAAAGGCAAATGAGCATTCCGGGCGTTTAAACACACAGCCTTCTGTAAACACCACGTCTCCGAAGGCGGAGCTGCCACCAGACGCAAAGTAAGGGTTGCCACTGTGCTCTTTTCTTTTTTTTTCTTTAAAAGGTAAATATATGTGCTGGCCTCATTTGAGGACGGGATGTTCAAAAACAAGTCCTTTTTTCAAAGCTTTATATTTTCTGGAAAACATGGTGACCATCAGCCAGCAAAAAGGGCTGAAATATCAGGGAGTACTGGACAAGCTTAGGGACTGTACAACAACTTTAGGCGTGGGGAGGGGGGTTAAATGTCATGTTCATTTCCTGGAGGAAAAAAAAAGGAAGCAAGACCCTCCCAGGTGTTATCAAAAACACTGCACCACCCTTTCCCCCCAATAACTCAAAACAATAACCGTCAGCTGCTGATGAAACCGCTAATGACGAATGCAAGCCTAAAAGAGATTCATCCAAAAATATTTTCTCTCCTCCTCTCCCCCCCCCCCCATCCACGCACATGCTTGCGAATAGCCAGTCGATTCCCACCTGGTGTTGTGTCTAATTAGGTAAAATACACATCACATGCGTGTGGGCGCACGCACGCATGTGTTTGTGTCAGTGCGTCTGCTCGCCGAGAGCTGTCAAGTCTTTCGTGAACTACTTAAAAAAAGAATTGTTCAAGGTTGGGAGCTAAATACTATTTATCTATTATTTATCTGCGTTATTACTGGGGTTGAGTTTAAGAAGAGAGCTCTCTCCGACGCAGGAGAATCCCCCCGGCGCCCGACTCTTTCCTTTAATACCTCTTTTAAGTCATAAGATACGCTCCCACCCCTGCAGGAAAAGAAAACCTTAAACAGATCTCCCGCAATTTCCGACAATTTTCTCATATCAACCCTTTTTTTTTTTTCCATCATTCTTATTTTTCAAACAGCCCACCTCATCATCTTCTCTCTCTATCCAGCCCCCCCCCCCCACCACCACCTCCACCACCACCTCCCCTCCCTTTTTTTGTTTTTGATCCGTGTCTTTCTTGTTATTATTATTATTCTTGATCGTGAGCCGCAGTTGTTTTCTTCGCCTCAGGATTTTGTCTCTTTTGTTGTGTCGTTCACACCAATCGTAGTAATGGGGAGAGAGTTAAGTGGAAGTGCTGTGGCCCGGGCCCTTGTTCGGCTTGTCTGTCGGCTGCTTTGGTAAACAGGACTGTCAGATCTGCACAGAGAGAGAGAGGAGGGGAAAGGAAGGGGGGCATTTGCATCCATGGTGTGCTCACTCGAGTCCGCTCACACATTTTGAATGGTCGCTATTTCCTAACTTCCGTTACACTTTGGAACTCTTTTAGAGAAAGAACAGCAACACTTACAATTTGTTTATCCCTGAGTTTGAACTGCCCTTTTTTAATGGACTGTTCAGTTCTCCAACAACTTGGCCCTCATCTTCGTAGGTTCATGTCATATCTTTAGCTTATGAGGACACTGTGCTCGCTAAATCAAAGATTGCTGAGGTCTTGGAAAGTTTAGATGGAGTAAAAAAGGAAGTTGGACAAAGAACCAAACATGCAGTGAGACAACTTGGCAGATTTAAAACCAACCGACTGCGCTGTATGTGGCACGGCGAGTCAGCCCTGCTAACTTCTCTCAAAAACAAAAGAAACTGTACCGCAACAAACAAATCCCTTGTAGATCAAAAAGCACTTCCCCCACAGACCACTGTTGTAAAAGAGACATCTTTTCAACATGTCAGGACACCTCGCACATGCAAACAAACTAAATTATTACCATACACAGCCAACCTGGTCTCACTCCCAACTCATCTAATGCTCCTCGGCGTCTGATACCGACGCACCCCGGCACCCTTTAGTCTGTATGACGCAGCAGCTTCAGACTAACTCCAATGTAAACCCATTCCAATCATTATTAAATGCTCAGAGCAACTGATGTAGTATAAAGAGCGCCAAAGCCCGCCTTGGGTGGGCGGGATCTGTGGCGAATGGGTCAAACAAACACAGGACTTTCACCCAGGAGGCAGCTTTTCGCATTCCGGTGACACGAAAAAATAAACGTTAATTAAAACCCTTTTTGTCACGTCAGTCATTAGTCAAGTGACTTGTTAGGCGCTCGGTATTCACGTGAGTCGTCAGTCAGACAAGTCTTTTTTCCGAACCCTGAAAGTGATTTTGTCACCTAACTTAACAAACGTCCTGTGAAGAGGGAAGTTTATTTTTAAAATACAGTATTCATGAAACGAGCGTATATAGATACGCCTGTCCCAGACACGTCCAAACCTGTGGAAAGTCAAAGTTTAAAGTGTAGGGCCACTGAGCAAGCATCTGTATTTGACGCGTTTGGAATGACAACAAGTGTTGGCGTAATGGGCCGGTCAGTGTGGAAGCCCATGGGTGACAGCATCCTATACGTGGGTGTAATTCCATGTTTGCATCATATCAGAAGTTTGGTTAAAAACTAGCTTGAGAATTCAGAATAAAAAATTCACATCAACCTCCTAATGGTAATTTTAAACAGGACATTTGGTGATTTTTGTAGCTCCACTGTTTAGCGTTACGAATGGCGCGTCCCACAAGACTCAGACATGGCAGCAAATGTACCAAAATCAATCGTTATCGTCGAAAATTCAAATACACCGCAACTGATGGCTGCCTCTGCGATCATGTCCTACTTCTCTCAAAGTGACATGAATGCGGCGTCAAACGGAGAGTTTTAATCAGACTTTAGGCAGCTCAGGGGAGCGATGGTCTCCACCAGTGGAAGGATCTCCTCTCCAGGCAGTGTACTTAGCAGGAAGAGAGTGTGTTTCTTGATGCGGCCCGTGATAAAATGTAAGCCCCGCAGGTGCTGAGTCCTCCGCTTGCAAGAAGTGTGCTTTTCCTCAGCTTGCCTTCTCTTAACAGTATGTACCGGTACCTGTCACGCACCCGTGTGTGTGTGTGTGTGGTTCTGTGTGTGTCTCAGTTACCGCTGGGAAGGGGGCATTTGATGCAGCCGTGGCTCGTGTTCGCACGGAACCCAGCGGAGAGCGGCGGAGGTCAGTCGCCTCCTCAAAACCCCTTTTTTCATCCAATGTCTGTGGCTGCGGGCGGCTGCTTGCCGCGCTTTTGTTGCCGGAGGTAATCTGTGAAGTGATCTTAATTATGGAGGTTCGGCCTGTTCCTCTCTTCCACCCCCCCCCCCCCTCTTCCTCTCTCTCGCTCTCCCTCTCTTCTCATTCTTTCTCTCTGTCTTCCTCTCTGTACACGCTTTTAATCAAAGAGCGTAGTTAGCTCGTAATGAGGGCGAAGGGAGCACGTGCGCTCCTGCTTACACATGCTGCGAGGCTTCGAGGAGGAGGAGGATGAGGAGAGTGAGGAAGGATAAGGCGGTTGGAAAGACAAACAAGTATACACTTTCCATGACGGGGGTTGTCAAGAAAATATTTGAAAGGATTTATTTTTAAATTCTGCCTAAACGGAGAGGTACGGAAAGTAGGGTTGTCCTTTACATACCACAGAAACAACAACAACAACGTCAACGTGTTTGGTTAAAGCCTATAAGGAAAGATATACAGTATTAATACATTTTACGAATTTAATTAAAATTCATACTTAAATCAATTTGACTTCTACAAGTGGACTAATACATTTTTTAAAATATGCACTTTTTAACGAACATTTTTCAGTCCGTCTTGAATTAAAAATATTGCAGAAGTACTGGCTGGTACTGAGGATGAAATGTTGGATCATATCTAGAGCACAGCTCCTTTTTAGAGCACTGACATCACGCGGAACATAAAATACAAAGATCAATCCGCTGCCTTCTGACACAGTGCACAATTTATCGATAAAGTTGGTGTTCTCCTTTGAGGAGCAGTGAGAATGGTTGAGGAGGGGGAAGGAGAAGCGAGGAGGGGGATGGGGGGCTCTGGGGGTTGGAGAGAAAGGGAGTTAGATGGGATCCATTACACATAAACAGCCTCGGCATTGATGAGATGATCCGACGAGGATTAGGCCGACAATCCTGATGGACACTGAAAAGGTGACCACACGGGGAGGGGCGTGTGCGCGAGTGTCTGCGTGCACTTGTGGTGCTGTATGTGTGTATGTGGCTCGTAACACAATAGCATATGGCGGATGGCCTCATTATGATACCCGCCTCCACACACACACACACACACACCTCCTCCCAGCTCCGCCGCCGTCGCTCTTTAAGGTCGCGCTGGGAGCCATTTCCAGGTCCCAGCGAGGCCAAAGGGCAGCAGCTGGGGCACGAATGCCAATCAAGTAGGGCTCTGTGGCTTTGAGACGCTCTTGTCCTTCTCTTGTGAAATGTGTTATGATATCACTTGGCTGGTTTCGGTTCGCTCCTTGCTTTTTTTAATGTCATGGGTTGTCTTGGAATGTGAAAGATAGAATTGAGCGATTCAACAGGTTTTATTTCACCTAAAGCTAACGCGGATACGGCACTATTCAGCTTTTTCTTTTTCAAGTTGCTGGGTTTAGTTTCTTAAATGTGATCATTTATTTATACATTTATTTTCTATTTTTTGAATAATTGTGATTTGGTCCCAAAAAAAAAATAGATTATGAACTAATTAAATGATCCAATGCTGAAACGACTAGTCGAGTAATCCAATTGAATTTTTTTAATTACAATGATTAATTGATCATACCAAGCTGTTGAATATGACCACCTAGACTTTGGAAACTTGTGATGGTCATTTTCTATTTTATTTTTGCAGTTTTGTACATTTTACAGACCAAAGGAGTCAAGTCTTTTTGCTCTCAGCGTCATATTGAGTGCTCATGAAACCTTAGGTAGCAATATCCTTGTGTGGAAAAGTGTTTTTATCCGTCTGCAAGGTATGTTTGTAAGTTGCATTTTGAGTGTGTGGGTGTGTGTGTGTGTGTTACAGTGAGGCTGCTAATTCCTTCAGGGTCAAGGGGAGGGGCCGGGGTTAAATGGTGTGACAGATGAGGTCAACGGTGATTAGCTGCCATCTGAACTAATGGCCAGCAGAAGAAGTAAGAAGAAGTAGAAGATGCTTGTGTTCGGGTTATCAGTGTGTTGAAATCACTGTTTGCCTGTGTCACTATCTCTCCCCCTCTCCCCCCCCCACTGTCCCCTCCCCTCCCCATGTCCTTATATTATTAAAGGTTGCCTCCGTGCTTAAGTAAGGCAAAGCAGATGGCCCTTTTCATAAATCATGTTTATAAGATGATTACAGGCGTCGCCGCCCACCATTCTCCTCCTTACTTACAGTACAGTAGTGCGTACAGTTTGTTCCTCAAGGCCCGCTAATCTGGCAGTATTTAAAAACTCACAAAAGCTAAACTCTGATTATTTTACCGACCGGTTGGAAAAGCAGACACGAGCAGTTTGAACCCTCAGAGCTGCGAAAGGTGACAAGTCAAGAAAAGTAAAAAAAAAAGAAATAATGCAAAAAGATAAGATCACTTCCCCCTACCAGTGCCTCCTCCTCTCAGCATCACCCCCCCCCCCCTCACTTGTTATGTTCCCGAGCTTGGCGCAAAGTTGCTCAGAACAGGATGTTAAATATATAGCACAAGGGAGGGAGAGAGGGAGAAGGAAGAGAAGACGGAGGAGAAGTAAAAGGAACGTGTGTGTGTGCGCGTCGGATTATGTCTGTGCCGTTGCACTATTCCTTGATGTATGCACCATGTCAGGCAGTCATTGTCTCCTGGGTAAAGAATGATAGTTCAAATACCTAGCATCTCTCCCCTGGTGCTCCAAATGCTCGCCTTTGAAGTTTTTATAATCCATCTGTCATCTGCGAGCAGGGAGGGCACATGTTCTGTACCACTCAATTACCAAATTCTCTTTTTTGCCTGCTACAATGAGACAGGAAGCAAATAATATGGGCAACCCTGGAAAAAAAAGGGGAGAGAGAAAGGGGAATGGGGGGGTATAGAAAGAGAGAGAGAGAGAGAGAGAGAGAGGGAGGGATTGCTTGAAATCCTGCGTTTCTCACGCACTTGATTGTGTCCCCTCGCTGCCTCTCATAACAGGAGAACAAAGCCTGTTTGTTGTGGGTGGAATGCCTAAAATGCTTCCTACTGTTACAATTATGAAGAATTTGATTGAATGTGTATTGTTTCAAGGGCTTGGCGATTTTGATCATTTCTTTTTTTAAAGTGCCTTGGATTGTTGTTCAGCTCCCCTACTAGCAATAATAACCAGTCACTTAATCAAATCCCATTTGACATCAACATTTCATTTGTTATAAGGGCTGCTCGATGTTGTTTCAGAAAGTAGTGTGTTTTGATTCGACATTATTCATTGGCGACGCTTAAAGATGGGTCGTGATCGGCTTTTTGTCAGCGGCTGGTTGGAGATTCTCATGAAGTTTGCCGCAGGTCTTGGTGTTAAAATCGCCTTTAATTGGCGAACGCTTTGTTGTGAGTCGCTTTAAAGCTGCACTGATGCGACCGGAAAAAAAAAAATAAGTCGAAAAGAAACTTCAGACAACTGAGAAAATAACAACAGCAGCGGTTGCAAATTACGTCTCTGAAACATATTTCATTTACCAACGCCACGGGCCCCCTTTTAAAGGCGACTACCTTTTAATTATTTTTCATATTTAACACTCGATACAAAACAATAAAAGCCTCAGATCTCTGTGTCTGCATCCTCGTTTACATTCCCCCCCCCCCGCTGGGAAGAAGATGAAAAGATTGTTTTGAGAAACTCGAAAGGAAATTTGACATTCTTTGGTTGCTTCTGAAACTTCCAATATTCTGCCGTAATTGTTTCATACAAGTTATATATCTTCATTTGAGGGGAATGGAGGGGGGGGGGGATGAAGAACACGTCGGCTTCTTTCTTCCTGAATAAATGGCAGCAGAACCCATCTGGTTGGGTGATCCACGGCTGGCCCTCTTGCGCTCATCGCTGAAATAATACTCCCTCTAATGACTCCCACATATTCTGAAATCTCCCTTTTGAAATTGGTCTTGGCAGATTATTTGCAGGTACTTGAGTTGCATCTGTTTGCAATTTTCGCAAATGTGGAAGACTTTAATGCCGGGCAGGGCGGGTAGCGGGAGAAGAGGCTATTTCGGTCCCGGATAACACCGGCTGTCAGCGTGAACGGGCCCGGGCGGCAGCCTGCACCCTGACCCACATTCTGACTCGTCTTTACCCAGGTGACAACATGTTTGTAGTACATTTCTCCTCAGCTGTGTGGAGCCGCCTCTACAGGACCAGGACCGGTTTTTATTCTCAGCCCTCTTTGGTTGCATAGTGTGACAGCAGGACAGTGAGAACACAGAACATGGTCGGACAGAAGAGTACGCGCTGTGGATCAGGTCAGAACAGACACAACCGGACCGCAGCGTAGCACAGCGGGTCAAGCGCTTCACTTCACAACAGATTCACGCTTTTTCAGCTTTTCTTTTTTGAGTCGTTTCATTTCATGGCACGTTAGACTTGAACTCCACAACATTACAGAGGGAAATATTTCACTCCAGCACATTTATTTGTCAGCAGAGAGATTTCTCCGACTCCTTAAGTCAGTGATAAACCCAGTAGCTTATTGGACAGAAAGCTGAAGACAGGCCTGTTTGTTCATGGCTCAAGAAAAGTTGACATTTTGGGGATGCAGAGTTTTCACAGGTTAGCGACGAAATTCGGATTTTGCATGAAAACGTAGGGCTGCACGATTACGGCCAAAAATCATAATCGCGATTATTTTTTATCAATATTGCGATCACGATTATTTCACGAGTATTCATTCATTTTAGGGACACCATCTTTTTATTGCACGTTCACGTTTAAATGAACAAGAACACTGCTTCCACTTTCATTGTTGTGCTACATTCAGGCTAATGTACAACTCTTTGCATCAGACTGGTCCTGATCACACTGCATCTCATAGAAGGAAAATATAAATAAAATAGTATCAGCACTTTTTACCCAAAATTAAATCAACAGAGCACTGCTTTCACTTCCATGTTGTGCTACATTCCAGCGAATGTACGTCTCTGCATCGCTGTGCGGCGCAGACACAACTCCAACGCACTCTGTGCTGCATATGATTTGTTCTTGGTTAACATCACTTGCCCTAAATCCAAAAAACTTCCAGACAACGAATGATGATCCTTTTGGAGGGGCTAGCTCCTCGCCTTCTGCTCCTGATTTAGCTTTCACACCCGTGACCGTCTGCTCTGTAACTGTCTCTCTACTTCTACCGGACTCTGCAGGGTGCGCGCATGACACCTCCCATCTCGTTCGCCCCCTGGTGGTCGGCTGACTGTTAGTTGAGGAAGCGCTTGATTTGATATGTAGCAGAGCACGCATTTTAAACGTCAATATCGCAGACGATCGTGCTCATTTAATCGTGGCAGCCAAAATCGTGATCGCGATTAAAATTCGATTCATTGTGCAGCCCTATGAAAACGTGATCAGTGTTGCAGAATAAACAATATCTCAAGCCTCCTCTTGACCGACCGCTACAGTGGAATGCTACTCTTAACATGAACGCACAAGCGATGATGACCGATATAATAATGTGGTGGTGTAACATTCACAAGAGGCATTTTACTTCTTTGACTTCTGACACTTTAAATTCGAGATAAAAAGAAAAATGCTCTTTTAAACCGTAGAGATCACATCATATTGCACACCTGTTTAGCAATATATGCAAAAATCAATCTCTTTGTATTTGCTTTTGTAATCCAACCAATAATATCATGACATCCATCCATCAATCAATCTGAAACCTTTAGTGACATGGGAGGTCGTGTGTGTGAAGCCACAGACATCTGTCGCTCGTAACGGGCTTCATTCTAAGCCCGCCCCCCTTTTTTTAGCGGTCCAATCAAATGCGAAGGATTTGATTTAAATCCCTCTTGTAACAGTACACCTGTCAAATATTCCTCTTCCACTGGAGAATACGTCACAGCACAGAAGCCAAAGACACTCGTAACTTCTGTTTTCAATGCAGGACTGTTACTCGTAACGGAGTATTTTAACAGTTTAGTACTGCTACTTTGACTTAAGAGAAGGATACACATTTGATATATATATATATACAATATGTATGGATATCATAGAGAATCCGGCCCAGGAGTTTTCTCAGGTATTTGTATTGTCCAGTTATAAAGTGCAGTGATCAGCGAAGCTGAAATGATTGTGACTTCAGTCCTTATTATTTCTACCATGTGGTGAGCAGCTGACCAGCTTAAGCCTCCTCCCCCCCCCCCCCCCCCCCCCTTTAAAACTGTAATAAGGTGCCCTATTGTCCTATGGCAAGGGGCACCGGGGCCACAGCCGAGCCCACCCGGCTCTCTGTAATTGCAGAGGTGGTTACAATTACATTAATTACATATTTCATCAACACTGTTTATCCAGCCGCACGGTAAGAAACTTTTAACTCTGTCTTTTGTTTTTGCATTTCTTGTCTGCCCCCCCCCCCTCCATTTCCCACCCCTTTCTTTTCTCTTCCCTTGCCTTTTTTTTGTGGTTGTTTTATTAGGAGCGAGGGGAGGGGAGGTGCCAGAGGAGGAATTATGCTGAAAGTGTATGCCTTGCAACTTTTCCCCTCCCTGTTGGAAATGTTTATTTGAACAGTAAGCTCATGATTTGAATATTTGTAATCCATGCTTAAATTTACAGGCCAGATGAACTTTTTGGCACAGAATGGCAACCATAAGTAGGATTTTGAGAAAAGCTTTACAAAATTTTAAGCCATGTGCAAGGCTTATATAATTTAGAAGGGGGGGGGGGGGAAATGCGCAAATAAAACAGGCTCTGTCTTATTTACTTCACACACGCAGGGAATACAAAAAAGCCTGCATCATATGGCACCCTGACGTATATGCGTTAGTGATGTCCTTCTGTCCGCACTTTTAGAAAAACAGAATGTAAAGCTAACAAGCCATTTATGCAGCAGTAACATCGCCCCGGAGGCATGGGCGCTCGAGTCCATCTCCTGGGTTGGATGTAAATGAGTGTACTCCATATTGACTTGTGCTGGCGGGGGGATGCCACCCATATTGTACGCTGGGAGGGTGGGGTGGATCGCCCCCGGTGAGTGGCAGGGAGCGATAGAGAGAGGGGGAGAGAGAGAGGTCACTGAAGCGGGCAGAGAAAAAAAGGAAGGCTTTCTTAAATGATGCTAATCAGTCCGGAGGGGCCTGGCCCTCTCTCCCTCATCAGCCTGCTGTAATTCAGATGTGCCGAGAACCTGGAATTAAATGTGTCACTGCGAGAACGTGCGTGTGCGTGCACGCGTGTGTTCTGTTTGCCTTGCATCCCTTTCTGTGTGTGTGCGCGCGCGGGGTGTTTAGGGGTTAAGTAGAACCAAATTAGTCGATGGGAGGACTAACGGCAGCAGTGGCTTTCTGTGTGGCTACTTCTTGGTGAATGTCAAGATGATTTAGCTGCTCTTCTGCTCGCCGTCTGTCTCTGAGCACTGGCCCTCCAATCACCGCTCCGGGCTGTCTGGTTTGTGGCCCTCCGCGCAACAAATGAATATTAAATCTTGCACTGGGCAACTTCTCACACTGGCAGGAGGTTCGCGCTCTGAAATATGAGGACGGTGGAGCCCAGAAATCCTGCAAGGTAACGCGGGTAAACTGGTCCTCTTCTGCCGTGCTGCTTTCTGAATTTCCTTGGCCATTTCTAAATGAAGTCAGTGGGTGACTGTGTTGACTTTTGCAGCGACTATGCACACTATTATACATGTGATCAAAACCAATGACCTTTAACTCATACAGGCAACACTACATCAATGCTGACCAGGGCTGCTGGTGATATACCACAGCAGATCTATTCAGCAACAGAAACAGACTTTTTTTTACCAAAGCTTGTAGATATACAAAATGAAACTGCTAAAACCGTCAATACACGCACAACTTCACCAGATCTCCACTGAAACACAATGCGGTCTTAAATTGGCCAAAGCAGGAACGATGCAATCGAGGGAACAAGTAAAGAAGTGGATAAATCCGAGCAAGCGTTCTCCGCCAATATTTTAATACTTTGACACGTTTCGTCCTTTGACCAAAGAAAGTATCGAGGACTGATTCACAGCCTCGTGCCGTTGATGAACGTCTCCCCGTGGTGTCTGTGTTGCCTTTCTTGCCAGAGATGGGTGTATATGTGTGTGTGTATTCTTGCTGACATATTGCGCGTGTGTGTGTGTGTTTGGAGGGGTGTGTTGGGGGGGTGCGTGCGTGTGCGTGCGGGGACGCCAGTTGGGCTAACAGCTGAATCATGGCTCAGCCGCTGCCCCTCGTAGTCCTTGGCAGTTAGCGGTGTGAAAAAGCCTTCTCTTTGAGGGCATTATATAGATTAATGTGCTGTGCCTCGGGCACACACACACACACACACACACCTCGCCAGGCAGGGATCCTGACTGCGTGTGCGTGTGTGTGTGTGTGTGCGTAGGGAAGAGAATCAGAGGACTGCAGCAGCATAGGACAGTTGAGGTTTAAGCGTGTGTATATGGGAACGTTTGGGTGCGTTTTTGTGATATTGCGCATATGTGCGTGGATGTGAGAAGGGACAGTTTGCTGGTGGTGGTGGGAGGGTGGGGGGGGGGGGTAACTAGAGACTAGGGGAAAGTAGTGTGAGTAAGCACTGCATGAGAGACAAGGTGGAAGTGGCATTCAGATTCATTCTTGTTTAATGCTTTTGAAACGTTTATCATGATTTTAAAAGTCATTCACAATAGAAACGACTCAACGAATACGACTTTCGATCATCGGTAAGTAAAGACGGAGTGTTAAGGATTCCCCCCCCGTAGCCTGTTTCTCCCTGTTTATTTCACTTCCTCAACCCCAGCACAAGTGCAGCGAGTTTCACAGATATTAGAGCGCCTGCTCGCTTTATGCTTCATTAAACTGAGTCCGCCTGCAATAAATACACCGGCATTCCAGCGTATTAAGCCTGCTGCTTTTTTAAGCACCTAAATCTGACTCTGTGCAGGATACCGGGTGTCTGCAGGAGCAGGGGGGGTCCGGGGAGGTGGATAGCTTTCCATCGAGGTATTCTTTTTATTCACAGGTGTGTTTTATGAGGCACCGGGTGACCCGAGACCTTTTTCACTGTCTCTTTCTCGTCCCACACCGTCTCTGCCTCTTTGCCCAATTAGCTCCGAGCGTTGAGATCAGGGCGTAGCAGAGCTGATAGACTGCATCACAACAAACACACACTCCAAACGCCGCAGCTGCTGGAAGCAAATGCAAAAAAATACAAGAAAAGAAAAGTACAACAGTGCTCCAGCTGACATTAAAGCAAAGGGGTAAACAGGACACTTGGAACTTTATCGGCCCCCCCCCCTCTCTCTCTCCCCATTTTTCTTTCCACTCTTTCGACTTTCCTGATTGCTCATATTTTGCATGCCCCCCCCCCCCTCTTTTTCTTCATTTTCCTCACTTTACCCCTCTGCTGACAAGTACAAGGGAGATTTTCCTTATCGGGATTTTCGCACATTCCATTCAAGATTAGGCACATCTGTTGTTTTGTGTATGTGCCAGCGCATGTGACTGTGACTTCTGGGATTTGTTTGCGTGTGATTTTTCTCCCTTTTTCGACATGTAGTGCGCGTAACCGCACGCACACGAATGTCCTGCATGCGTTAACGCACGCACACATGCTCTCTCTCCCTCCAGCCAGCGGTCTAAATAATCTACTTTTGTCTGACAACGGCATCGAGTCGTGGAGGTGCACATATGCAGAAAGCTATTTGGAAAGGGCCTCCTCGTAGCTGTCAGCTTTTATTATGCGCTGAGGTGTCATGTTTGTTAGGAAGCTGAGTGCAGATGGCAGAGTGGAAGAAATGGATCACTAATTTTAACAATGATTAATGAACAGAGATGGAAAATGAATTACATCGGACTATTGGAGGCAAGGAATATTCTCTCTGAAAATGTTAACTTCGGCTGCCAGGCAGCCGGCCGTGTTGTGGGAGTGTATTGAGAAGGGGAAGGGGATGTACGTGTTTGCGTGCGTGTGTGTGTGTGTGTGTGTGTGTGTGCATTAAGGTGCAACCCCCCCCGCATCTTTTGTAGAATCAACACTTCACTGCTCTTGCCTATTACTTTACTGTTCGCCTGCTTAAACACTGCCGGCTTTATACACATTGTCCCCCCCCCCCACCAAATGTGTATTTCACTACCAACCGAGGCACACGCTCTTTAATAAGGTAAACACAGGAAAGGTTAGACTGTCTTAAAATGTTAGCTGCTTTCATTACTCGGCCGTGTGCTTTTGATTGAGATCGTAGACGTAGCAGGTTCGATCAAGTGTCAGCAGCGTTCACTGCGGCAGAGCGATGACCGTACACACGTCTTCATCCGCTGTCCGAATGCAGGTTGCAAGCTACTTTTTTATTTCATGGCTCCATGTTCAACTTCAATGGTGTTAAGTATAAATTAGAAAGTGTTTCATTTTCACGGCAAATACTCCTGTAACGTGTTCAGAAACAAATGTATAAAATCAACTTGAGAGATGATTGTTTTTGACAATGAATATCAGCGTGTTTACCTTCCATGCATTACAAAGTCACATGGCGGTATAAAGAGTAGATCTGAGAAGAACCCCCCCCCCCCCCCCGCCCCAATCCAAACACACACACACAAGCACACCATCATCCTGACTGTATTCGCTTCTCTGTCGAGGTTTGTTTCGGGTGGGTGGCTTGAGACGTAGACGTGAACTATTTTAAATTTAATGAAGGGCCCAATGGGAAACGCGCAAAGGGAGAAAACAGAGCAACTTCTAGCGACGTTGTGTGTTTGTGTATGTGTGTATTGTGCATGCAAGGGAGACAGAGAGAGAGAGAGAGAGAGAGAGAGAGAGAGAGAGAGAGAGAGAGAGATCTCAGGTTACAGCAGCATATGCTAAGCACTCAGAAAACATACACAATGCCTTTGGTGAACAAGGTAGTCGGTATGCCCTTGGGAGCCAATTTAGATTGTGACTTAAGGCAATGTCGTGGCTGTGCGTGTGTGTGTGTGTGTGTGTGTGAGTTTTACTCTCGATGCTCCTTTGAAACAGTAGTGGTGGTGTAGATCGGGGTGGCCCTCCTGCAGACCCTCCACATCTGTGCGCCCCCTCACCCTCCCCTTGTTGTAGGACTGAGCCAGCTCCTCCACGCCTGGCTGCCTCCCCACATCCACGAGTAGCCATGGGAATTAGTTGGATCCGTACCTCCTTCCCAGTCAGACATGTCGAGGAATAACGTGCGGCGTTAACGAATCACCGGAAAAAGAGCGCCACCTGCAGAAAGCCGTGAAGAAAAAACACAATAAAAAGCGACGGTGTCGCTCACACCGTGACTGACAGGTGATCTTTAGTGCAGGAACGACACGGCGGTTTAAAGATTGAAGGTAAATATACAAAAAGCAAGAATTCGCAGATGACCATCTGAGCAAACTTCAACAGATTCAGGCAAACGTTTGAAATGTCACAAAAAAAAGTGGAATGTAAATCAGGAGCGGTTTAGTCAGCTGTGTAGAAATGGATCAATTAGCTTTTTCAACAAAGACGAAAGCATTTTCAGGTTTTCCATCTTCAGGGGAGACACGAGGGTAAAAAAAGTAAAATCATAGATACTGCTGTTAAACTTTCCCAGCTGATTACTTACATTAAGACAATTACCTTTTGCATTAGTAGTTTTGTGAAAATGGATGTTTAAATATGCAAAAATCTTATTTTGAACCTGGCTTGAGTCTTTTTTGCTGAGATATTAGAGTCAAAGGTTTTTACTGAGGGGAATGTCACTCGAAATAGAAATAAAACTTTAAATGATATATGAACAAACCTTCTGTGAGAACCTTCGGCATACAGATAGGAATGAAACCGGAACGTAAGTGGTGTATGTAAGTGCTGCTGAAGTTGAGATTTGAGAAAGAATTTAGAGAAAACTCTTAAAGATATTTCATGTAAAATTACACACATTACATTTTCCTATTACGACCCATCTTTAAGCGTCGCTTATAATACATTATACACACTACAGGTGAATACAAATATTTAAAAAATAGATTTCACCATGAAACTTCCCCAGTTCATTACTTACGTTAAGACAATAAGTTTTCTGAAATCTACCAAAATGAGAATGAGAATGAAAATGTCATTATCTCCTGGTTCATTTAGGAGAAATCTACAGACGCAAATAGACAAAGTAAAATGAAACACTTAAATATGTAATGTGGATCTTTTCTTTTCACGAGTATGACAGAACATAACAGTTCAACATTGACCAGTGCATGAACAGGATGTTTTCCATGGGGTGTCTAACCTTAATTAAGCATTCAACTTTCTGCAGAAATACATCCTCTATACTTTCATGAATCATGACAATCAAAACGTGGTGTCGTCAGCTGCTCGATGTGTCTTTGTGAGGCCTCAGCTTTAAATGCCACTCACAGAGTTACAGAGCTACATGCTACTTTAAAGGGGAGTGTCAGCCTTTCACTTCACATACTTTGAGTCGCTTGATTATTTTTCTGCCGCTAAGCGGCGGCGGATCAGATAACATCCTCTGCTGCGCCGCGTTGTGCTCCTCTCACAGGTTTCTGTTTTCTGAGAACAAAGCTTCCTATTCTGCTTTTTGTTTCTTGTTGTTTTTTTACCGCAACATTTTTTGAACTAACAAATGATCAACCATGGCCATCTTTTTATGTGTCCCCGCTACAATCCCCTCGTCTGGAACTGGATATTACAATGTCAAAATAAAAAAGTAATTAATGAGAAGAAAAAGTCAAAAAGTGACACACACGGGCAAATACATATTTGTTTTTAGATGACTCATGGATGTGTCGACGACATCACATCCTCACTGGAAGTCCTGAGGAGAAATAATGATGTGGGGCATTTGTTTTTTTTGGGGGATCAATGCACAATATGTTAATAGTATTGCTCATCTGTCACCAGTGTTGCAAACTTGTCAAGCTTCAAATGCGGGCGAATGTGAATTTCCTGTGTGCTTTGTTTTCAGGCCCTTGTATTCCCGCCTTCCGTGGAGCTGTCGGCGCTCTTCCTGACATCCGGCATTCATCGGAGAGGCGGCAGACACACAGGTACGCTCACACCAATTGAACACAGGGAAGGGGGGAGGATATTAAAGGTGTCTGTCACACTTACATATGCATGCATCTTTAGTTTTTTCCGTATTGAATCTTTGTTTATCCGGGGGGGGGGGGCGCGCTCTTTTGGCTGTGCCACGCGTCACACTAACGAGACATTGGGTATCTGTAAGCGCTGCCCTTTGCAGCGTCTGTTGGTGGGCCAGCGGCTCGCTTTTGGAGAACATCGAAACATCGAAAGCACAGTCCTGCTATCAACTCATGCATGGAGGTTGCATCGAGTTGCATTATGATGCTTTCAAGCTCTAATCAGTCAAACTGATGTTTGTTGAAGATACATTATACCGTTAAAACGATGTGTTCAAATGTAATCTTGTAAAATTTCCTTTTTGTCGAGAAACTGTGGGGCAGATCATCAGGGATTAACAATGAATCAGCATAAAACAGTATGCACACAGTAATTCAGGAGTTCAGGTTGAATTAAATGGAATTATTGTTTTGTTTGTTACCCAGAATTGGGTCTCCAGAATTGTGGAATTTCACTGGTCTTGGTATCGACTACTTAATTTTTGGTATTGTGACATCACTGTTGTTCACTTTTCAGCACTAAACCGTGGCTAGGCTTTTTGGATTTTATCAGAATGTACACATGTCACATGCATGCACACTCTATGTAAATATGATACATTAACCTGAATCTGAACTTTACAAGGGGAGACGAACTGTTCTTGTTCAAGTGAACACATGTAACCAACTCACTTTTGTCTCGCAAAATCTGCAGAATTAAACCATCTTTTGGAGATGTTTTTTTTCCCATGTTGTCAAGAAGGTATTATGTGTGGAACCTCTGAATCATGCTACTGCTAATGCTAGTTCGTGTTGGGGGGCTTTTTATTGGATTCAAGCCTGGTGTCCTATCTGCATTTTGAATCAGAATTCTTTCAAATCTGCTTAGCTTTTTCAAAGAACTACATTCGTAAAGAAAAACAAAGACTTTGAAAATCAATTGATCACCTTTTGTCAGCTGAAAAGGCGACACTACAGATTTTCGGAGGAGCCTAAGAAATGCTCACAACCTGCTGCAACCTCAAAATGAGATGAGCAACAGAAGATATGAAATGTTGATTAAATGTATCTGAGACGTTGAAATAACAGATGTGGCCTACTTAGTTTTACAACCTGACTTTCACGAGCTACTTGCTCCAAATATTGGCTGTCCAGATGCAGAACTATTGAGATGATTATCTTAAAATATTAATTTGAAGATTCATTAAAGATTAACTGGGAAAGTCTCCTGAAATTGTCACGATGCGATCAGCGAGATCATTTCTTTAAGGTGTTTGTCATGTTCATGGCGAAAGCGTCGATCAGCGCTGGCTTATCAAATCTGTATATTTTGCCAATGGGACACTAGACTTATAGAGATGCTCTGAATATATGGGAAACAATATGCTAGACAGATATCAGAATATGTTCAGAAGCTTTATTAGCAGAAGCTTTATTAGCACAAAGAGTTGAATCGGGAGGAAAAAGCTAGAAAAATACACCTTCAGGACCATCGGGACTAGAATTGTCCTAACATATTGTACCATTGTAGAATCGCCTGGATTTTGTTCAGAATTCCATAACTCTGAAACTGTTATATTGTGCCCCTTAACAGAATATTATAAAATCAAAACTCAGGTTGCTCTTACAAGGCCCAGCTGTTAATTGTCAGACGTGTGAGCAAACTACTTATTTCGTCTAAAATACAGAAGATATAGGCTAGCTGTTTCCCTCTGCTCTCAGTAGTTGTGCTAAGCTAAGCTAGGCTAAACATGTCTCGGACCAGCCCTGTCTGCTAAAAATGATGTTCCCACACAACTGAACTGCATTCACAGTTACATTTTGAGGGAAATGTATTTTCTCCCACGTTACAGTTGCAGTTTCCAAGGTACAACGCGCTGCTCCAAGAACAATACGTTTAGTGCCAGTCCTTTCATCATGCATTGACCAAGAGTACCCTCCCCCACCTCCACACACACACACACACACACACACACACACACCCCACCTGTCAAAAAGCCACAACGCTGTCAATTCCTCTCTATGTAGCTCAAGGAGACAATTAGCAAACAGAGGTGACGTGGTTAACAGGTGCAAGCCATTATTCCTGGAGCCGGAGGAGCGTGGCCACCCCCGTCTCTCACGGCGATGGGCCCGTTACAGCGTGCGCACTGTCCGTTGTGTCTCCGTGTGTGTTGTCGGTGAAAGATGGGAGATTAGACGACAAGTACGACTGAGAGATACGTCCGCTTTCGTGGGGGGTTAGGGACGCTCCATCCCGCCTGCTCGTTTGTAATCAGCCCGCCATCGTCGCCGCCGCGCTCACATGACAGGAATACGACTGTTACGCCTCACCTTCGTCTCCGCTCCCCCTTAAATCAATACACGTCACTCCTCCTCCCTTCTGCCTCCCTCCAATAATTACTCACCCACTCCACACTCCTCCAGATTCTTTTAATTCGTAACAGACCATCGTCCTGAGAGTCGGCTTCCTGGGAAAGGAGACGAGCGGGGGTCAGGCCGGTTTGTAAAAATGGATTGCCTGTAAAGTGCTAATCAATGGCAAACCTTTTCTCTTGAAGCTGGGAAATTCATGTTATAACACTTATTATAAGATTCGGAGCAGCAGGGACTAAACATATGTGGCAGCTGTCCTCTTCAGGCCACGCCGAGCTGAATCTGAATCATCGCCCCGCGTTCACATATGCCTCACTAAAAGTGAAAAATGAAGACATGTTTAACCACAAATGTAACATTCAGATATGATTTTTTGATCGTATCAGATGCTCCACACGCGCAGACACACACACACACATTTTGTCTTCGTACCTTAATAATAACGATGATATGATGCTACATTTCTGCAGTCAAGCCGCGCCTCGGTAATGATCTGCTGTTTTGAAACACATTTCGCCGGCTGTAGTTTTATTAATCAAATATAGCATGGGTGAGTCATGTCCTTTTGGCTTGTGTCATATCGGAGGTATGTGGCACAGATTTCCCTCATATTGGAAGCAGAGCTAACACATGCTCCCCTTGACGTATTCTCACACCATTTCTCACACAAAGCGCTCAACACACAAACTTGCAGACGCACACACGCACGCACACACACACACACACACACACACACACACTAAACCTTGACATACCAAACCTGCTGCTGGAAAAACGGGTAACGGCAGTTGCTTCCAATGAATTTGAATCCATAGAAGCCGTGTGAAGCAACTAAGTACATCTACCGTAGTGTACTTCATTACAAGTATTAGATACTTATTCTTGAAGAGTTTCCATTTTATGCCACTTTATACTTTTACTCCACCACCATAATGTTTAATATATAATATCATTTTTGCTACTTTTACTTTAACTGCTTTCACCTCTGACTGACAGATGAAAATATATTAAAGTGCATTTTAATAGGTTCAAATCTTGCATTTGGAAACCCGATACCAATGAAAAGAGGTTTGGACACTATTGACACAATTGTATTGCCAGGCACAATGATGTTGTTATATTTGGAAGGACAGTTCCAACCAGCACAGGACTTTCACCCGGGAGACTGATGTTCGTGTCCCTTGTGAAACCAAAAAGTCAACATTTACTAATTTTAAGTCACGTACGTAACCAGGTCACCTAAGCGATCACTGCTTTACATAACAAACATACTTGTTTTAACCCGTAAACCTGATTTTACCGAGTATTTTTTTTAGCTACTTCCGTTTCAATGCGTTAACCACACGTTTTAAGCAGGCGGCAGCCTCCGGTTCTGCCAAGTGAAGCCAATGCAAACTTGCATTCTCTCTACTGACCAGCAGGGGGCGACTCCTCCGGTTGCAAAAATAAGTCAGATTGTATAGAAGTCTATGAGAAAATGACACTACTTCTCACTTGATTTATTATCTCAGTCAACATTGTAAACATGATGTTCATTGAGTAAACGATGGTCCATTTCGAGTCAAATAGACAATAAAGCGGAGTATGCTTTAGGGCAGCGGTTCCCAAACTTTTTAGGCCGCGCACCCCCTTCTACATCCCGACCGGGTTCGCGCACCCCCCCCCCCCCCCATTAATAAAAAAAAAAAAAAAAAGACGCAACAGAGCCTTTTAAGCCTTCATAGCCGCATAAGAATCGGACCAATGAGAGAACAGTTTGCTCGCGCGTGGCATTTGTTTACAAGATTTAGTCCGCTGTTAAATGTTGCAGTGTGAACACAAACCGAACAAAGGAGCAAGTGCAACATTGTATCATATTAATCCCTGAATCGGAACAAAGCAAACGAACTGAAGGTGTGAAAACGCCCTGAAACACTGCAACAAAGTTTCAATAACTTTCAGTGACACAAGGCGTCACTTTTAAAGAGCAATAAGGATGGCGAGCACACACGCACAGGCTCAGAGGCAGATTATCACATTTCATTTACAATTAATGACCGACTAATGTAGCCAGGATGTCTTCGGACAAAGCATCGATGCGGCGACACAGTGTTGTTGGACACCGGGATCATGTCCAACTTTTTTGCTTCTTTCTCCCCAATCATACATTCCACCATCTCTCTGGCAGCTGGCAAGCTCACGTCTTCGGCGATTGTGTGCGGTAGCCCCTTTCTCGCTATTCTGTAACCAGATATGAAGCCCGTAGTGCGTCATTTATAGACCAACACATGAATGAGACTGCAGCTGTTTTGGCTGTTTTGTAACTCCTCCAATTTCGATATAAACAATGTAAGGGGCTTTTGACTTGCACTGGCATGCTTGGTGTTCAGGTGGCGACGTAAATAAGAGCTTCAGACTGTTAGCCAGAACCTCACTGCACACCACGCACTGTGGCTTTGGGGAATCTGCGTTGCCAATACAAGTGAAGCCCAGACACAGATCATTTTCATCATATTTCCTCTTTTTTTCCCAGTCTGATGCTCACTCTCGTTTCCTCTTTTTTCACCTTGACTCCGCGATGGGCCGATGTGCTCCCGATTTGTCTGTGCAATCCCTTCCTCCTTCCTCCGTCTCATCTTCCTCTGACTCGATTTCTTCTCCCGGTCTCTCCCCACGCACCTCTCCGTTCCCCTCGCCTCCGATTCCTCTCTCTCTCTCTGTCCCTCTCCTCTTTTATGACTGTAGCTTCAGATGTCCCACCTGACAGTTTTTAAATTAAAATTACATTTTTTTTTTATATTTAATATTATTACACCATCAGACCGCCATTACACTTTTCCTCTCGCGCACCCCCTAGAGGCAGCTCGCGCACCCCCAGGGGTGCGCGCACCCCACTTTGGGAATCCCTGCTTTAGGGCAAGCTTACTGTGACTAACAGGTCGCTGCCCTACCAGAGTCATATACGTCTCTACGTCACTCCTTCGCATTCCAAATATGGTAACTTCGGTTCATCGGTTAAAAAAACACCAACCTGGCGACGGCGTAGTCGCCAAACTTGGCAGTCCACAGACCAGTGGGTGAGGTCACGATGACAATGTCCATTTCTTACATACAGCCTATGGTTGAAAGCTGCAACCATTTTACAACGCTCAATGGAACGATCATACATGTTGTTTTGTGAGTCACAAAATGGATTTCTTCCTGTGTGATTCTTAAGGTTTGAAGCAGAATGGGCTCTTGGCAGAAGCATTTTTTTCTCCTTCTAATTCTTAGTGATTTACACCAAAAGCTGACATTGAACCCGCTGTCAGACAAACTACACAATCTAACCAGCACTCCCATGTCAGGATGATTTTAGCTCCTCAAGGAGACAGAAAAAAACAACATAAGGTGCAGGGGTGGTGGGTGAAGAGGGGTCAATTTTCCCTCCGTTTCCTCTTCACTGTTGTTGGGTTAAGATTGTCACTGCTGTGTGGTACTCTGCCCCGCTGGTATAAATAAGACGTGATTGGCATCACAGCAGAAGAACAACTCTCTCTCACTCTTGTCTCTCTCTTGTCTCTCTCTCTCTCTCTCTCTCTCTGACAGCCTTCATTTGCTGGAGGAGTGGCAGACTTGGTGGGAGTTAATGATTATAATTATTTTTCTTTTTTTTTTTTACATTGTGGGATAATTATTTAAGAGGTTTGTGTAGTCATTGTTGTAATCAGTAAAGAGAGATTACAGAAAATCTGCATGCCAACAGATGGCACTTGGCTGTTGTTGCTTCATATTAAACCCAGCACGACACACTCTATAGCAGGCAGGCAAGAGTGAGGGGGCAGTCAGAAAGGGGCTAAATTATTAAACAATTTCTCCTTCATCATAAATCAATTCATCATGTCACTCCGTCCCAGAAAAGAAAAGGATCAAAAGTAGTTAGCATTGTGTGCGTTTGTTCAATCCCAAAACCAGCTGTCCAACAACACGCTCTTCTTCCCAACGTGGCGGGTTTTCGGCGGGCATGTGGGGAGTTGGTAGTGTGTTTACAAAAACAGCCATTCAACACAACAAACAGCATTTGATCGGAGAAGCCCCGACGCCGTGACTTCATCCATTAACGCTGCGGTGCACCGCCGCGGACATTCACACGCAGCCCAGTTCACAAAGAAGGTCATGCGTTTGTCAGCGCAGCTCCTCTGGGACGCCGCCCGCTTCAGCCACCTCCTGGACGGCGAGCTGATGCCACTTTCACTTTATATCCACAGTTACAAGTTCTCGATTTTTTTCTTTTTTAAAAGTCTGTCTCTCGTCGTGTATTTCTTGACAAACGTGAAAGAGACAGATAAATACAAAGCGAGGCGAGAGCACTTGCTACCCAGGGTCGGGGAGCAGGAGGAGCACCCAGGCCGCTGGCCTACATTCCTGACTAATTGTATAATTGGAAAAGCTCTCCAAATGAGCAAGCAAGCCCCCCCCCCCCACACACACACACACACACACTCAAACCCCCTTCACCAACTACCTCCCCCTACTCACTTAACATCCCCCCCAACTCATACACACGTCCTTCAAAGCAAATCACAAAAGAGCATTTTGGGAATAATAATAATTTCAGAAAGCGTCCATTATTAATCCCACACTAGCATCCCTGGCAGCAGCAGCTAGGCTGGTTAACACAGAGCCCCCCCCCCCGCCATACCCAAACACGAACATACCCGCACACACACACACACACACACTCACCATGACGTACAGTACTTGGCTATTTGTTGGTGTATTCGTCTTAAATAAAGTAAAAAGAAAACAGCAACCGTGGTGTCCAGTGGGAAATATCATCATTTTATTTCTTAAAATACTCCATCCCAAGGACTGTGTCAAAACAAGTGGAACTCCCTTAAAAAGGGCCAATGCAGTGATTTAGTGTTGCTTTGGGGGCTTTTGTGAAACAGGTTCAAATGAAAACGGTCAGAATCAAAGTAGCACAGGCTGGAATATAACAACGTGCAGTCCCTCGCACGGGCGAGCGCCAAACAAAAACAGGATCCGACAATTCTGACAACGCAACTTGGAAGCATTTGTCATTACTGTACATCCTCCGTCACCTGCTGAATTCTCCCATATTTCAAATTCCTCACCCCCCTAGTTTGTAACAGAGGCTTTCTGTTATGAACCAGAATCCTCAAGTCCAAACTGGGACAGCCCTGACGGTATCATCATCATCATCATCATCATCATCATCATCATCATCAGGCCTTCTCGTTCTCTTTAGAAAGCTCCTCCTTCACAGGCAGTGAACTCCTCGTGACGAGTTCACTTTAAAACAGTTCCAGAGAAAAAAGCACTCGTGTAAACTTTGTTTTCCTTCTTAGTTTTTCCGTCATAAATAAATGATATTGTTGCCGATACGAGGTGATCTACCTGTGTGCTGTGTTAGTGCTCATATTTTACCGTTAGTACTGGAGCTCATGGTCAAATTGGATTTCCTGATTTATGGCCCCTGCCACGCGCCGTTCATTTCCATGGCTACAGAGGGACGGGGAGGCGGGGGAAGATGATTTCTGAGGTCGACAGCGGTGTCTAACGTCATTGGGGGGGGTGCCGTTAAAACGAAGCCGTTAATTAATGCTATTGATCAGCAAAAAAATAGAGGCAAATGTGATTTGCATACAGCCCGAGTGATCAATGCATTAACCGATTTTTCTTCTTCTTCTTCTTCTCCCCCCCCCTCTGAAATCAGATTTCCTGAGTTTTCAAAGTGAAAGAGAGAGAGTTCAGACTAATGCGGATCGATCGGGTCTCTCTCAGACAAGAATACAAAGCGTTTTATTAGCCGGTGAAGGGTGAAACATACCATGACAAGAAGACTCACTTTGTGTTCATGTCTCACTTCTTCTTCACTTCTGCCTTTACATATTTGTTATCGTCGTATCACTCCCCCCACGTTCACACAGCGTACAAAAACATGATAATAAGGTGATACTTCTGCAGGGCCAAACACAATCTGTTTCCTAAAAGTCAACAATGTAAAAAGAAAAACAACAATGACAATAACAACAGAGGTATGAAAAAAACAGAAAAACACACGAGGTGTTAAAAAAGCAATATGTTTTTTTCTTCCTCCTTTCTCTCCCCCTCTGTCAAGAGCAGCTTATTATAGCGTATTGATTTATAAAGCTTTAAATGTGATCCTCCATGTCCAAGTCAAGGGCAGGGAGTGAAAGAGAAATAGAGAGAGAGAGAGAGAGAGAGACGAAGTGAGGGAGGGAGAGAGAGAAAAAAAAGAAAGGAAAGGGAGCGGGAGAAAGACAGAAAGACGAGGGCGAACGGGAAAAAGAAGGCGTCTGGAGACGGATAGAGACAGAAAGAGAGCGTCCACGACAGGGGGAAGTGACAGCGAGGCATTTTCAGAGCCGCTCTGGAACACAAAAGGGTAATTGTTTTAGCCCAGATGTTGCTTTCGCACAACAAGCAGGATACAATGTTCCTACTGAGCTGATGAGCCCAATCAGTGAAATGATTAAAAATTGATTTTGTCCCTGTAATTACAGTATGTAAACTACTTAGCCGGGATTGCAAAGGAAGTGATTTTCTAATTACGTATATACTCTGGTGTCTAATGATTGGTTTTTTGAAGTAATGAAGAGAGGGTCCTAACGACTCCACTGTGTTCTGTTGTTGAAGGGAGAAGGCAAAAGAAGGGGAGCGTTGGGGGGGTGTGGAGGGAGAGAATGAGAGAGCATCGTTAGGGCAAGACAGCAGGCTTGGATACAAAAGGGGGATGAAAATTGAATTTTTGCCAGCCAGTGCTAGCACGCTAACAGGGGGGGGCCCTGTGTTCGTATGCATGGGATCTGGAAGCTAAATGGAGGCTGTGACTTCTCATGGGGGTCGCCAGGCCCTAACCAGCCCCGGCAATCTGGACCCTGCAATTAAAACCTCCGGGGGGTTAGGGATTCAGGACGTCACACATGCACAGGAGAATTAACAGCCGCGCAGGGTCGCAAGCCCACAGAAATAAGCGTATAGCTCGGCCCTTCTGCTCCGTATTTCACCGCGCTTCAGCCAATCTAGTATGGAATTTTTGGTCTTTGGGATCGGAGCCCACAGCTGAAATGTACGGCGGCTGTGTCCTGTTAATGGAACGTGCACAGTGACGTTCCTACTTGAATATATTGTGCTTTACATGGCCGATGTTACTACTTGCTGCTACTGAAGTACTTACAGGCGAAACGTGTGCAACTTTTGAAAGAAAAACATGAAAGTGTATGTTATACCTGGCCTACTCTATGTCCGTACCGTCTACATTTACAGTCATCAGATGTATAAAACAAGAAGCCACCGACTGACGAACAGCAGGACAAGTGTACGCACAATTCAACCAAACTAATGAGACGAATGAAGCTCTGAGAGCATGTTGAAATAACTCTGCTGTCTTATGATCTGCCCCGACCCCCCGCCGGATGAGCAAACTTTCTGTCGATGCGGTAGCAGCCCTGCTGTGACTCCCGGCGCTGAGGTTTGCCCGTTCTAACTCGAGGTCCGTCTCCCGGAGCCACCGCCTGCTTTCTACCCAGTGAAGTGGTCTCCCAGCAGCACTGCTGTCACTTCCATCTTGTTCTACATGTCCTGCTTATGTACAAATCAAAATAAGACTTAAAATAAGGTTCTTCTTCTCCTGATTTCAGTGCAGTATACAGTGTGTGTGTGTGTGTCCACTCTTTTACTCTGGACCCCAACATTCAGGAATAGCAGTGTGACAGATCCCCAAAAGTGAAGCCAAAACATCTGGATCGCTCCCTGCTGGCTGGCTGTTAGGTTAGAAAGCGCTTGATTTCATACACAGCGGAGTTTTCTCCGTGAGCGGACCTCGCGTTTTAGACGTCAGTATCGTAGTTGATCGTGGTTTTGATTGTGGGAAACCAAAATCTGAAGCACGATTATTATCGATTGTGCAGCCCTACCTCTTTGACAACAGTTGGTTGTTCTGTAACCCATTGCTTGAAGCTAAAAAGCCTCACATTTTTCACCATGCTGGTGCCTCCGGATGTTCGCTATCACTAATTATTTAAATGAATGAGATTGATCTGAGAAGTTCAGAACGTTTCCAAGAGTGTTTGTACAAATGCTCTTACATGTCTTCATGCATTTCCCAAAGCAGTACTTAGGAAGGAGTGCATGCCCTTAAGAGCTTCTTACTGCCGGCTGTCCGTTGGGCTGAAGATGATCCTGGATAAATACACTATGAAGTGCGTATTTAATTGTCTATAACCATGCTAAATGTTAAAATGCATACGTCAGAAACTGCTGACGATGTAAATGTTTAATGTTCTGCATGAAAGCAATAAACAAATGAAAACGTAGCCTCGTAATAGTGCGTGCGATTATCTCTAATTGTGTCTTTACCTCGTCTGGGGAACGCCTCTTAAGCTTAAGAAGGTTCGTAAGATGGATTTTACAATCATGTTAGCCGTAAGATGTTTTGGGGAAACGTGGCCCAGGTCCAGGATGTTCCGCTCTACATAAAAGCACATCTTTCCTTCTCTGTCCTCTGCCACGCTCTCTTTTTCCCGTCAAAACCACAACTCTGCGAGGCGTCGAAGATGCAACCTTTGACCCGGGTTGTAAATTAGAATCAGCCACGAGGTCCGGTACACGGCGTTATTGTGGCGAGGCGGCGGAGACGACCGAGGAGTCAGTCCGTCAGACGGGGGAATATAGAGATAAACTTACAGGGTCGCAGAGCACATAAAGAGCACATAAATCACACCGCACAGAATGAGTCACCGCCTCCCCTCCGCTCTGCTATTCACATATCTTAACAAAGCTCAACATATTGTCTTATCCTTAGCTTCTGTTCAATATTCAATATTTAATCATGACTTTTCTCATTTATTTTTTTAAAGATTTCTTCTTTTTTTTTTACTGGAGAAATAAAAGGACGTGAGTTAAGCCTCTGATTATTGGGAGGGAAAGATCTGTGGTTTTTTTAAGTTCCTTGGGAACATTAATAAGTGACAGAAAGCTAGATTAAGAATGCTGGGATGCAGCTGGAAAAAAAAGAAAAAAAGAGAGAAAACGACAAAGCTTTGAAATGCTGCCAGTATCACCAACTGCACTCTTCTGACACAGCTGATTGTAAGAGAAGCCGATAGCGCAGCCGGGGTAGGCCTTTAATAATTCATTTAGTTAGGCTATGATCTATCATTTTGTACCTTTTGACATGCGATATTGAAATTTAATATTGCATCAATACAAATGATGTATTGCCAGTCGTCAGGAGAAAGGATGTGGATCGCAAAAAGATCTTTGCAAATGTCTTTTCAGTTCTCTCTCGCTCTCTCTTTCCTTTCCAAAGCTCCATTGTACTCGAGTAGAAAGGCATAAGAGAAACATCTGTCTTACCCCCCCCCCCCCTACTCCTGGCTTTGATGTGTGTTTAAAAAAATGACAACTTAAAACGCTCAGCGAGAAAGTCTCCTGCTCAAAACCAGAGTCAAGAGAGGCGGTGGTGGAAGTGAGAAGCGGAGGGGGAACATGACAGCAGTGGCTGAGGGAGACGTCACACGTTGTCGAGATCTTTGACATGACTCTTTAGAGCGCCGAAGTCCCACAGGCGATACGCGGGCTGCGATGGGAGCGTTGGGTGCTGGGAAACCAAAGGCTGCCGTTGCCGGTGTCAGTCTAGCCCCGGCTCCCAGACTGCTCCGTGAGATAGGGACGCACCGATAGCAGCGCTGGCTGGTGTCAGTCTGAAGTAGATTATACGTGTCAGAAGGATTTCCTCACCCCTAAATGCTGCCGCCAAGGGAGGACGAGTAACATAAAAAGAAAAGAATCAAAAATGTCAAAATGAAAAAGTAGATTTTCTATGTTTTCATAAAGAGATGACAAAAAAAAGTTAAGATTTGCATCATTTTCCAGTGATGCCACCCTAATAATCATCACACTGGATACAGTCTGTAGTTTCAGAAAGTTCAAGACTTACGGCACCGCTTTGATTGACGGTACAATAAAATGAATTGATGTGTTTGAACGGTGTGAGCGACGCATTAACATCTTTCGTCGTCTCTGACATGAAGCTGCTAACATTACTGCAAATCGTTGACTTCATCCTGCACCGTGAGTGCAGGTCACACAGACTCAGCAGGTGTGCAAAGACTTTCGCTAACCTGTCAAACACAGAACACTTTTGCCAGAGAACAACAACAATGGCAACGTTCTTAAAATTCTTTCTTTCTGATATACCTGCGGATGGCAACTGGTTAAGATGTGGGGAAGAAGGGATTATGGTAAGGTGACTATAGTCAGTGCCCATTCGCTTCTGATGTGAGGCGTCCTATCGTTTCTGTGTGAGAAGCACCAGGCTTACTCCATGTAAACCCATCCACGTCAGTACTAGCCGGTCGGAGACGGTACAGCTCACGACGAAGTATAATGAGGTAGAACGTCTGCTTTGGGTGTGTGGTGATGAGTCACTGAGACTGCAGTTCGACTCCCGTGTGAAACCAAATCATTGTTGACTTATTCTACCTTCGTTTTGTCACGTGACTTGTTAATTAACCAACGGCAGTACTGTAACAACGGTAGCCTACTTATTTACGACAGCAAACATACTTGTACAAACCTGAGCAAGTACTTTTGTTGCGTAAGCAAAACTCAAAATTAAGTAACAAAAAAACTCAAAAAAAAAAGTAAGCTACGTGGGAAGTTTATTTTGAAGAGACTGTATGCGTTTAATGAGCGGAGACTTTGAACACATAAGTTTAGTTTTGAAAATACACTGCATGTAATGAGACGGAACTGAACATGTCCCCGACTTGTTAAAAAAATAAATAAATGACGCTCGTGATGAACTTAGAACGTCATAGTTTTAAGGCCGTGAGACCGTTTTGGCATGGCCCCACAAGAGGTATAAGATTTCAATTTGGTCTGAAGACGTGACACCAAATCCTCAATGATTTGGTGTCATCAGGTTTTGAGGTAGCATTTTTTTGAATACATCCGTTCCCACTGAAAAACAGAAGGAAAAAGGAACTTTGGTTCTCCGCTGCTCAGCTAAACTGCTGCAGACGTATCCTCACGCCGCTTCATCACCCTCCACCGACGGCCCACGTCACATTCATTGTGAAACTAAATATGGCTCGTGAGGGGCTTGATGATTACAGATGACGGTGTTGATGATGATGGTGACGCTGACGGTGACAATAATGATCATGACAACATCGGAGGTGGCCGTTACACACGGAATCATTCCTCACCCGTGAATTATTACATATTCGGCTGAGATCCGCCCCAACCTTTACAGCTCTGACGCATCTTCCCTACGCATGTGCAAATATGTTTCAGCAGACGGATTGTAAAGAAGCATGTGGAAGATGCGTTTTTTTCCGGCATTGGCCCGCGCCACCTTTTCACGTGACTCCGGGGGGGTGAATCAGAGACGATGACCTGCTATTACGCGTGTTTGTGCAAACCCCCGTGTCACTCTTGTTCCAGAGAAGTGATGAGTGTGTGCAGCTGTGTCATGAACACCACATTTGTCTCTGCGTATTTGCATTTGTGCCACTGATATACGGATGTCAATTAAACGGGGGAAGGGAGAGAAAAAACAAAACTGTTGAGGTGACGATCCCTGCATGCATTTGTGGGCTATTTATAACAGCCCCTCTCCGATTGCATGGCCTGCTCCTTGAAAAACAACACTTGACACCGTTTCCGGTGATGTTGTCTGTTTCATGCCTTCGTGATTGTATTAAAAAACATACATCTTCTGATTTAAAAATCTGCAGTGTAAACACAGCACGTTGTTGCTAATATCTGCACGGCTTCAAGGAGCGCTGACCTTTCGCCGTGCCCTGGCGCCGCGCCGAACATCGGGGAAGTCTGCCATGCTTGGTAGGTGTCTGGTAGGTCAACAGTGGGGAAGTCAGAGGGAGAATTAGGTGCAGTCGGGTGGTGCCTTGGGCTGCACCGGGTCGTGGTGTGCCTCCCTGCTCTCTGCCTTATGTCAGGGCTTTATTATTTCACCTGCCAAGGTCCTGACCTCCCGCACCCCAGGATCGAGCCACTATTCCAGAAAACAGATTCTGAGGCAGACTGTTGAAGAAACCTGTGCGAATGCAGGACAACCACCAAACAAATCACCGTAACATCACCGCCAGCTGATGTGTGCGTTGCGGTGTTGAAAAGGATGAATTCGTCTGCAAAGAGAGATCGTTGATTCATTACTTTTGAACCAAAAGTATTTCTATTGTTTTGAATTCAACATCTTTGGTTTGATGTGCGGACAACTTTATTTGTATCGCATCTTTCAAACACATCAGGAAAATGCATCTATCTCAATCTATTCAAAATAATAAAACATTTAAAAAAGGTCACCCAAGCCCTGGAACATTTTATTCGCACTTGTTATCAAGTGGAAAAAACCTTCCTGATGTCACTTTGAAGAGGTTCCTAAGCTAATGTGACTCTGATAACCCCATAATATCCCACAAGAAAAAGTTTTGTACTTATTTTTGTCCAACTTTCCTTGGTTGCAGCTTCAGTGTCTCTGCTCTGATTGCAGACTCTTCTTTTCTATCTTTCCTTCCCTCCTTCCTTTCTTCTTCCTGCCTCGGGGGTGCTTTCGACAGGTCAACACCTCCGCGGGTGGGTCGTGGTGGGCCAGGTGACCTTTGTCTGTCATTGTTTTGCTCCTCACACCTCACCCAGGGAGAAGGGGGAAGGAGCTTAGTGCCTTACACCTGCCACTGGCTTTACAGTCACAGCGCCAGTGGGTGCGTTTGATTTCGGGCGTGCCAAAGACGGCGGAGAAGGTCCCCAAATGGTTCGCGTACACAGCCAACAGTTGGTAGACATCACACGGAGAGGGGGTGCATAGCATGTACACTGTGGATGCAGTGGATTAAACCTCCGATGGCCCTCGTATTAGTGTGTCTGCTCAACCACGTCGACAGAGCCCCCCCCACCCCAAAAAAAAGAAACCAGCAGCTGCTTTTGTCGACAACCACAAAAGCGATGTCAGATTCCGGACGCCATTTGCCTTTCCCGGCGTCGCAAGATAAATCAAGAGCGCACCTCGAGTGACTAAGGGGACGGAGATGAAATGAAATACCCAAATGCCGCCTCCGCCGGGGCCTGATTGAGTTCAGGTGGCTGGAAAGTGTCTCACCCAGGGCTAGTTGTCAGTGAAGGATCTGCTGTCTTCTCATCTCTCCGTGCTGCAGGGCTAACCGGCGAACGTCGGGTTGCGTTGCCGCTGACGGATGTTTGTGCGCCTCCTGTGTTGCGCGGGAGGGGGACGGGCCGTTGACACACTTCATATTTCAAAGGCAGGGTCTGCGGAAGAAAATGAAGATTGATGCGAAAAAATGGCCCGCCAACCCATCGCCCATTCCATACATATATTATCATTTACACATACGTGACACCTTTCTGCATGTCTGTACGTCTATATATACATATGCAGGGTATGATCCAAGGCGCCGCACATATCCGCGTCGGGGGGGGGGGGGTTCCTCTGTTATTAGAACCATGTGATATAATTGCATTTGATCTCCAAATAAACAGGGAATCAGTCCATCTCCTCGGTGGAGATGGCAGATGTGATGGACGACCGCATTAGCGGCGAGGACAACATTAGATTTGCTCAAAATTATTGATCTTTTGTTTGTGAGCCAAGTCGGCGATAAATAACAGTGCACGGGAGATGTGACTCATTATCACCGTGCCAAAAGCCCGACAGACCTCTGTCAAAACACACTCCCCCCCACCACCCTCTCTTCCTCCTTGCTTTCATCTCCGTCACTACAAACCAATTTAATCTGTTTTTAATCCTTCCCTCTTTTCTGTCGCCGGCGCCTTTTAATGCGAGGCCTCACTGTCACTATCTGATTCCCTTAAAATTTTAATCCTGCGCTGATAACCCCGTATTATTACACATTACACACTCGCAGACGAGCAGGACACTCACATGCGCGCGTTGCGCGTATACACACGCGCCAAATATGTACGCGCTCGTTTTAGCGGCCCTTTCAGTGTTTTTATTCCTTTTTTACCTTCTTAGCGAAGAAAAAAAATCCTTTTATCACACAATGGGTAATTTATATCCATTACCAGCGTTTTCAATCCTTTTCAGCGCGGCTGTCACTGCCTTTGGCACACTCGTGATTAATGTGATCTAATAATAGTCTGCCATTATATTTCCTTTAGTAAAACATGTACCAACATCCTATTCAGCTCCACGGAATTCATTGCCCCCTTAAAATATTTTTTCCCCTTTTTCGTTTTGAAAGACAAGATTGCTATTTTCCCCCCTAACCCATCTCGTTGCCTCCCAGGAGGTGATTATTTGTTGGGGGGGGGGGATTAGTTATAGCACTTCCCTTATTTTCAGACACTTATGAGAATGATGAGAGGTGCCATGATTCAAGGTGTTTGTGTGGATGCATTTTTTTGTGTGCGTGTGTGTGTGTGTGTGTGTGAGTGTGCGCTGGTAGCGCAACATGGTGTGTGTTTGTGTGTGTGTCAGCATTGACTGACGGAGGTTTCACATCGGCAGAGTTTATAGTTTGCTTTTCATTTTCAGTGTTTTGTGATTATTTTTCGCTTTTTCTTGAAGTCAACCAAACTAAAGTTATCTTAAATGCATACTTTTAAATTGCTGCCATTCTGCCATAAAGTTAACTGTAAATGATTTTAAAACCAACTGTGTATCACGAACCAAACCTCTTGACTCTTTCGTCTTCTCTTTTTGTCTTCTCTTTTTGTTCTTTTAGAGCAGGTAGTTTGGAATGAGAGTGAAGATGCTCCGCCTGGAATGCGCATTAGGTGTGTGTGTGTGTGTGTGTGTGTGTGTGTGTACGTGTGTGTGTTGTCGGGGAGGTGGCCCAGCAATGGGCTCTGTTCCCTCCCAGCCGGACAGCCTGAGCCAGTCTGCCACTCATGGGGCACGTTTCAGTCAGGGCGGTGCCAACTCGCGCACGCACGCACACACACACACACACACACACACACACACACACACACACACACACACACACACACACACACACACACACACACACACACACACAATCCTGGCTTCCTCTCACAAAGAGGGTTAACCCTTACTGGGCTCTTATACTTGTATCCAGGATGAACAGGTGGTCCCACAAAACATGGGCATCCATTTCCTCCTGACTTATCCCAGTGTGTGTGTGTCTGTGTGTGTGTCTGTATGTGTGTGTGTGAGGAGGGAGGGTTAGACAGGGACGTTGGGGGGGAGGGGGGAGAAAAAGAGTACACATGACAGTAGCTTTTGTGTGCGTGGTGGTTTTGTTCGGTGCTATAGAGCTGGTGTAGAGAGCTGCTTGCAGAGGGTCCGCCGCTGTTTGAGATTTGACATCAGATGGCCGTCGTGACGAGAATGACATTACTTCCAGCTTGTTACGGCCAATTTGTTTGTTTGTGTGTGTGCGTGCGCGTATGTGTGTTTTCGTCGACACCTGACCCCAGAGTCGGACCGCACAAAAAACACAGCTGTCAACACTTTACATCTAGGTTTTTTTGTTTTTCGTCCTGAATCCCTTCACCCAGGATCCCTCCATTAAAGATAACTTGTATTGAGCCACATCTAATTCCCTTCAATCCGCCTCCCCCTCCTTCTCTCAAGTGATCCCTTCCCAGCAGTGGAAATCGAAGGTAAACCACTTCTAAGGCAAAAAGAAACAGCGTGTTCCACTTTGAATCTTTTAAATATAATATATGTGAGGGCTGCTTTGGTAAAACGCGTCTAAATCGCAAAGTTTACCACCTGACCGCCCGCGATAATGCAACTTCCGCTCAGCATCTGGTGGCTGCAACTCATAGCCGAGACCTTTTACTGCCTTTGATAACCGTAGCCTTTCAGGCCGGGCGGGAAAAGCACTCGATTCATTTGATCTTTTGTGATGTTTCTGCGGCTCGGCCCCATCCAAACCCCAGGAACATGTGAAATAGACGTTTTGGAAAATATGAGTAAGGAAAGCAAAGAGAAACAGAGAGAGAGAGAGAAAGTCAAGAGAGCAGAATGGAGCTGAGGAGATAAACATAAACAGAGAGAGAGAGCGAGAGAGAGAAGGTTTCTGTCTGAGTCAGCGGGTTTTAGTAAAGTCTGATTAAACGAGGTGGGAAAGCGGTTGGTGTAGTAAATAACAAGAGGTGTCAAAATGTTGCTTAATGACCTGGATATCTATTGCATGGAATGTGTGGCTGCAGATCTATGCAGGAGCTGTATGTTATTTATTTTTTCCCTTTTTAATGCCTGAATGTGCAAGGGGAGTACAGCTGTTTAAAACAACTGGCTGTGAGCGGAGAGCTTTGTTCCCTTCACATGCTTTACCGACAGAAGACCTACTATTTGGTCAAACTTATCATTAACATGTCTGTTATTAATCAACATACAGTACACAATGACAGTAATTATCATTGCTTTTTTCAGCCTGAACCTCGCAGGTTCAAAATGTTTGTTTCATTTTGTTGACATAATGGAGTCAAAAGATTTAACATTGAGCATTTTGGAAATAATACAAAATTCATATTTTAGAATATAACGTTGTAGAAACCAGAATCAGGATCAGAAACCGTTTATTGCCAATGTATGTTGCACAGTCATAGAATGTGTCATGGAATCTGAGAAAAAACAAATTTCGAGAAAATGTCCTTTACAGATGTGTTTTGTAAAATGACAGACATTTTGAAGACACGACTGGTAAATAAGTTAAACAATATATAATAGAATTCACCATGAAACTTGGTGACCAAGTCCACCGTTAAACCCCGGTGGATTACTTTCATGAAGACAATCACATTTGTATTAAAAGGTCTCTGAAATGTTGTGTTTCAATATGCAAATGAGGCCTGTTTTTTTTTCTGTTGACAAAAAAAAATGGAATATCAGCAGACTTATCCTTTTTATACTTAATATAATACTAAAAAGCAGGATGAAGACAAGTTGGTGGATAACCAGGAGGAGGAGAAGGAGCAGAGAGCTTCAGGTTATTGGTGCGCAGTCAGCGGTGAGCCAGTCGATTCACCCCCCCCCCCTCCTTTTTTGCAGGGGGGAGACCCCTTCTCGACGAGGGGATGCTCGAAGCAAAGAGAGAGGAGGGAGGGAGGGAAGGGGAGAGCGGTGGTGGCGGTGAACTCAGCACTTTCCTTATCTTCTGTCTCTCTCTTTCCCAGGACTCCCTGATCGGTGCCGACCAGGAGCGGCGCTGAAGCTGAAGGCTGGCTTAACGGGGCTAAGCACACTGTCACGCTGTCCAAGAAACTCCCCCCACCTACCGACTGAGGTGACTGAAGAGCTTTCGGGGGAAGAGGGAAATGGGGAGGGGGGTAAGGGGAAGGAGACTTGGGGCTGGAGAGGGAGGCAGAGGGCACACTAGCTGTGGAATCATTCAGGGTTTCCAGGTGTTTAGTGGCGGTCTTGCGTGAACGTGGCGAAAGCTACCTCAAGTGGAGGAGAGAGGAAGCGAGGAAGGGAGGGATATTGGCGGAGTAGAAGAGAGCGAAGGACTAGGAGCTAGGAGGAGAACTGGCTGATGCAGCAGGTTTCCGGTTATCCACGTGCCGATGCAATCTGTGTGGGGTGATGATGACGATCACTGCGATGATGAGGATGATCATGATAATGACACACACACACACAAACAAACACACAGCAGTTGGCTGGGACATCCGTTGTGCGCAGATGCACAGAGGACCTGCACGAGCATATCAACAGATAATTCCTATTTAATCCCATCAGTTATCCGTTTGTCGTAGGGTTGCTCTGTCTGTCTTTAAGTCCAAGCTGTCCGTCTGTCTTTTGTCAGTCGGCGTTTAGACCAGACGCTGTGCAGTGAGCAGGTGCCCACTGCAGGTTATGTAACACGTACGCAGGTATGCACTCCACCTATACGTTCGCGGGCTTCAGATGCAGGGAGGGGGAGCGCAACGAGGTGCCTAGGGAGGTGTGAGGAGGAAGTCAGAGTCTGACTGAGCGGAGCAGAAACCCTGCAGGCCTGCGAGACCCGGGCCTGGCGCTCTGGCATGCTCCGTAGGACCCGAGGTTAGTTCACCCGGCATCTATTTCTTGCGCAGCTGTGGAAATGCCTTCGCCGTCATGTCAGGAATATCTAGCCAAGGTGCGGATGAACATGTAACGTGCATCTGTTAATAGCGGAGGGAGGGGGCCCTAAAACATGTGGCCCCGGTTGTGATTTACTTCGGTTGATATTAAAGTGGGGATTGACTGCAGTGCCGGTTTGGCATCTTGATACAGTAGCACGACAGAGTTAGCAAACTTTTTCTCCCCTCACAACACCTTCTCTCATCCTTTCCTTTGCCAAATTTGGACGCTGACACTAAATGGATCTGCCATAATATATATATACACACACACACACACACAGTATATGTCTGTGTGTTAGTGTGTGTGCAGCTGTGTGTGGTTGTAAAGTGAAGCATTATGGCAAAAAAAAAAAAAAAAAAGCCTGAATAATTTAGCACTCACATTATTTTCTAATGCCATTCTTTATGAATCTGACTGTGTCACTCTAACGAATGCGTGTGTCGGAAAGTTCAGGGGATTTTGTAGGGCGCCTGTGAACAGTGAGTGATGGCAACCAGCCGACTCTCAGCTCCCTCTTGTCTACCGACAGCTCCGTGTGAGCCCCCGTGCACCATATTCCTTTCTCAGAACCAACGCCGCGGCAAATCGAAACAAAAAGGCCACATATTTTATTTATGTGTCAAAAGTGCGGTGAAAAGGAGGGCAGGAAGGAGGGAGCGGGGCGTATCACTCTATCCGTCGGTTGATATCATTCCATCCATGCGGATCAATTCTCCCAGACAGAGGGAGATGAGAAAGGAGCGAGCACAAGACTGAGGGAGGGAGGGAGGGAAGGAAGGAGAGCTGAAATGGTGGTCGTATTGATTTGTCAAAGAAATACAGCGTTGAGTGTTTTGCTTAAACGTCCACATAAACCCGAGCTGTCAGAGGTGGGCGGGCATACACTGACATTTGGCCACGGCGACATAGATTGTGGATTTTCTGCTTGGCTGAGCTCTACACAGTCATACCCGTCAACTTCATGTGGAAACCCGGCTCGCTCAAAGCCGTGCTTTGTGGCATACTGTGCATCCAACAGTCCCCAGTCGTCTGCGCAAAACTTCCTGAATTTGCCACATTGGCCAATCACTTAAGACTTTTTACACTTTCGTGACAAAATATCTGAACTCTATGTCCACTTACTGGCTTTCTCTGAAGCTCTCAATGTTCGTCAGCAGATTGTGCTGACGCATACACTGTGGATTTCATTTTATTTCTCTTTTATGGCATCATTTCGTTGCCCACCGTCACTATAATCGCAATTTATACTCATCCAACATACATAATTCATGAGTAAGTATGGAGCACTGATATTCCAGGGACTTCAGGTGTTTATGTTCTCATACACTGTTGCAGAGTAATGAAGTGTAATTTATAATCAAACCACATAATCAAGTCTTGTGTAATTCACGTCATCATGAGCCAGGACAGGAGGTCAAACACATACGATGTTCACCCAGGAGACCAGTATCCGTGTCCCGATTGAAACCACAAGTCAACGTTGACTTATTTGTCACTTAACTTAAGTAACGCTTCTCCCAAAGCCCTACAGTTAACTTTTTAAGGACTCATACGAACCGTTGTATATGAGGATACGTTGCTATGTTAGATTCCAAGAATCATGTTGTATTCCTATAACACCTACCTGCCCCGGCTACTTCGTTATGCTTTACTTACAGCATAACTTTTCCATAATTACAATCACAACTTGGCAACAACCTAACCCCCATATTCCTACAAGATCCCCCCCTGAAATCACTTTTTGAACATGGTCATACATCTGCAGCTGCTTAGGCTAATCACATTCCTGAATTGTGAATAACTAAAGCAACCTTGGTAAGAGTTGGAAAGAACAACACTACGACATTGTGTTAAGATAAAACCTCAATTAAGACCACCCACGCAAATTCAGCTGACTGTGGTGAAAATCCCCCATCTAGAAAAGACTAAGACAGCAACTTGGTGCTTAATAGGTTCAAGGAATCTGCCAGGGATCATGTCGTGTTTATCCTCTCTCAAACAACGTAGTCAGTCCCATATTTGACCATGGAGGGTTCGAGAAAAAGCCCTCTTCCTCTCGGCGACTACATACCTGGAGCAAGGACAGGAGTGGAGGGGGGCGATGAAATTAAAGAGCAGTTAAAGAAAACGGGAGAAAAGAGCAGAGAGTGTGCACAGGGCCATAAAAGGGATAGTTTAACCATTGATCGAGAGCAGTGGTGGAAATGGCAGCTGTAAATCAATTTTATCTTGGAGCAGCTAAAGAGTGTTTTCTAATGAGGTTAATGCCACATAATGGCTAAATTCTTCTGCTTAAAAGATGCCCTCAAGGTGGTGGCGGGAGATAGATGTCGCAGTGGAAAACTTAACACCTCGCCATTCTACAGCAAGCAGACGGAGGCCTTCTTCCGTCAGGGAAATTGTATCCTAAATGATGTTAATCCTTCATTCGTTTGAAGGTTTCGGTGGGTTCAGTATATCATTCCGCACACCTCTGTCGAGACAGCTTGGTTGTATCGATGGATAGATACATCTGTGGCTGGTCTGTGTTGTCCACTTCCAATATCACTTCTTAACAGCATATACAACAAAATAAAAGACTCTGTGCTTCTTCCAAAAAGTGGGTAATTTAAATTCGAACTATGGCAGAGTTTTGTAATACCACTCGTCATCTCTGTGCTCGTACCCAAGCGGGCTAGCATGTCAAACTGGAACGGGCCGGGTACTGCCACTGAAAAGACAAGCTGACCCAGCACTAATAGATTATGAATCAAGTTGACCTCTGGCAAATAGTAGTGTTCATGAAATCCTTTGTGTTTTGGGAAATGAGGCCTGAACGCCCCTCTCTACACACAAGTACTGCATCCACACACACACACAGATTTCTTCCAAAAATACATGTTCGTCCATAGACTCATTTAACATGTGCACTCGGGTTAAACTAAAGTGGATTCGTAAAAAGGCTAACACACGTTGTTTTTTATTTGTCCTCAAGGAGGAAATTATTTTCCACTGTCGGTGCATACTGCACACAGCACAGACAAGTACGACATGCAAAATTAGTATTTGTGTGTGTTTTATTTACAATACAAAAACTATACAAAGAGACAAAGACGTGGATAAACACTACATACCACAGACTGGATTACTTATAACTTAGGTGCAGGTCACTTAAAGCTTGTATGGCTGGAGGAACTAAGCTCTTGCTAAAACAGGCCTTTCTGCTCATCGGAAACGTTGGGGGTCGGAATACTAGCCGGAATACTTGCCGGCTAAATTAGTAATCTGAAAGAATTGATTCCTTTTGGTGATTGTAAGCATATGGAAAAACAGATGGCACATTACAGAAGAACTGGTCCAATCAGGCTACGATACAGGAGAAGAAGATGGGGTTGGAAAGATTTCGTTTATGGATGGCTGTAAGTGTCTGTTGATAAAGCTTGTAAAAGTGCACGGTGGGCTGATTGAAGCTGAGGTTATTGTAGACTGTAATTCCAAGTTATACGAAACACCCCACCATCTTTACCTTCCCCCCTTCATGGCGAGATTGGTGCGATAGGTTATTCTTTTAGATTTCTTGCCCATATTCATCCATCTACATTCCAAAGTTGATTCAAGGCTGGCTCATTGTGGCAACAGGCTCAGCAAAGTAGTCCTTGTTCCTAGAGACATAGTTCCGATCTTCTTGCAGCATTCCCAGACCTGATAGGGTATATAATCCCCCAAGTGTTGGTCTGCCCTGGGGTCTCTTCCAATATGGATGTGCTAGGAATACCTACACAAGGAGGTGGCCAGGAGACAAGCTGATTAGATACCCGAAACAATAACAGTTCATACAGTTCTACGCTCTTGGTAAAAAAGCAGTCCTGGGGTTAGCAAACTGGGCGGTCTCCCCTCCTTGGTTCTGTCAATACTGGACTTAAAATTGATTATTTTCACAGTGAACAATATCAAACATTTAGTTTGTTAAGCCCCTCTGCAGGTGTAATGCCATTGGAATAAAAAGAGCATCTGCATCGGCCTGTAGACTATGGGACATTTGAACAAAATGTCACATAAGAATGTAGCTTCAGTGGTTTAGCTGGTACATCAATTCTAAAAAGAATTGCATGGTGGCAGTTACAGGACCAGTATTTTCCAGACCTGCCCACAGGGGCAAAAAGTATCCTTTGTGCATCCAAAGACAATGTTTCTTGTGTGTCTTGACCACACACAAATATACTGGGCTTCAGTGGGTGCATGTGAAATTAAATTTGTTGGCGAGTTTTCAAAAAGGCCAAGAATGTTGGTTCCAAACTGGAGCCCGTCCAGAGGTAATTACAGAGTGCAAAACACAACACAAGCAAACGTAAGATACTGTAGTCTGGTAAACCTGCATCTTTATTTCAACACGCTCGTCCCGTAAATTTGCTCCTCTGCACCACTTGCTGGGTTGGGCCAGGGTTAAGTAGGCAGGAGGAGGAATCTTTGAGAGTCAACAACCGGCGCAACCACAACCGATACGTGCAGGGATTCCCAAAGCATCCGGTATCAAGACTAATCACGAGCTAGCTAGCTAACTCGCACGTCAGCAGACGCGGACGTGTTAAAATATTACATTACACAAATTACATTAGATCGTAATGGAGGCATAAGGAATCCTCTTTGTCTTCAGTGAGAGTGAGCCGAGGAGTCTGTAAAGCTGTAAACTAGACTCCACCATAACGTTGATGACGGAAAGCAGCTCCTAATTTCGAAATGCGATGTGGAGGAATTGTGGGTGCATTGCATTATGGGAGAGGCTTGGAGGGCTCAGGTGATGTTCAAACAAACTTAAGGAATCCTGATTCATATCCGTCACATTGGTGCTGGATGTAGCACGGATGTGCGCTATTTAACTGTTGAATTAGTCCAACGCTGACCACATACATCGATCGAAGCAAATCGTACTCATTCCCGACCAACACTAGAATGGCAAATCACTGATACATAATGCATATTTACAATAATGCTATCCTATACCACAGTGTCTGCAAACCACTCTGGTGTGTGTGTGTGTGTGTGTGTGTGCGTGTGTGTGTGTGTGTGCGTGTGCAATACAAAAAATTGAGAACAACCAGCGTGCGGCATGAAACTTAAGGAAAGTTCATCTCCACAGACCTCTAGCATTGATCACTGGGGCCCTAAAGCTATTATCATGATCTAATTAGGTTTAACATAAGTCTGTGTCACGGCCCGGTGCAAGGCTGCCTTGTCCCCAATTCCACACTTTCACAGCATCCCTTTTTAAAATTAGCACACATGTGCCACACATACATGCAGTGAATACTAATACTGTTTTTCCCCCCACACTTACACAGAGATCCACTTTAATGTCAAACCGAGGTCCAGGGTGAAGTGATGTAATTCGCGAGGCACTGAACAAACGTGGAGCAATCTTCCAGGTTTCCCCCTGTCGTGTAGATGCCGACTTAACAAAAACAAATAAACAAACGACAACTCCCAGATTTAAAATATTTAGCGGAAATAATAATTATTGTTTTCCTTACATGCTGTTATTCCATAATAAAAACAGTTTGGGTGAACTGGCTTTAAAGACATATACTGTATTAAATAGCAATTATATAGAAAAACAACACTTTAGTATTGTTGGCAGGAGCCTCCTGATTGTTGTATCTGTTACGATATAGAGTCTCATCTCTTTTCTGTTGTGTCTCAGAGTTCTCTCAAAGATGCAACTTACAGACTGAACCCATTTCTCTTTATTTCTCTCTCTGGATCAGCAGTGGAGTGCAGCTATAGTGATACTTATTTGAAAGATGTGTAACTTTATCTGCAGCTGTCGCCAGCGCAGAGGCATTTTGTTTTCGGGTTGTCTGTCCGTTCATCCCATTCTCTCAGGGACGCCTCGAGGGAATTTATCAATTTTTAGCACAAACATCCACTTGGACTGATTTCTAATCTTTGGTGGGCAAAGGTTACGGTAACCTCACAAATAGTATTTTTGGACTCAACTCAAGAATTCTGATTTTAATTCGGACAATTTCACACAAATGTCTAGGAGGATAATATGATGAAGCGATGACATTTTGGACAGACACGGATGTAAACTGCAACTTGACTTGTTGGCGGAGGCATCCAACCGCGGTAATTCTGGTGTTTGATAGGTGATCTGTTTTCTGTAGTGAAAATGCCTCGCGTGGCTCACAGTTCCGGTGTAACTTGAACACTAGACTGACGCTGTAGATTTAAGCCAATTCCCCCGTCCCCGTCGCCTCCTCTACGCTCTGTATTCCTGCGAGCTATGAGTCGGAGATGATCTGAATACCCCTGCCTCAGAAAGTGTAGAAGGTCAAACATGTAGCCAGTGACCTAATAAGAAGACCTTTGAGGCCATTAATACAGCTGTCGGAAAAAAAGAAAAGATTCCATAACAGAACACTGTATTGAATTTGTTTTATGTACCTTATATCTAGGCTGCGCTGCTTTTAATACAGCTGTGAATTACCCACTCTGACACCTTATTCATTTTCAACATGATTAGCGGCAGTGGTGTGCATGGCTGGCGCAGTGGGTGGCTGTGGCCCACTGCACACACTCATGGGCTCATTATGCCATCGTGCAGGTGTAATGGAATGGACCCCCCCCCCCACCCCAACACACACACACACACACACACACACACACACACAAGGCCTCGCATGTACAAACTCAAGAACATGAAAGCTTGCACACAAACTGAATACAGTGGGCCCTCTTGGCCTCTTCACAAAGCAACTTTTTTCCCAATGTGGTACAATCTGGGCATCCACTACAGTCTTATTATTTCAGGGGCAGGCTGAGGGACCATGCTTCAGTCCCCATATAAGGGAAGACAAGTGGAAAAAACGGGAAAAAAACGTGTTAAGAGGACTCTCCCTCCCTCTCCACTACTCCTGCGTCCTCTGCTATTATGAATAGTGGCGGTAAGAGAGAAAAGCATATACTCCATTTGATTCTGTTCATGGTTCCTGAAGGACCACTCTCGCCAGACGAGGGCCCTTTTTCCTCCCCCCCTCTCTCTTTTGATTGATATGTGAAATCCGTCTCTCTCCGCAGCTCTAAAGGCAGTCCCTGTGTGTCTGAAAGGTGCTCATTGTTGAGCGGAGACCACTTTGTCAAGAAACAATCCTGTTCCCAAGGAAGCTGAGAATGTCTTAAAAAAGATACAGGCCCTTATTGTGTACATTTGGGGAACTTTAATTTTGTGTGTGAGGTCATTTTAATCCTGATGAATTTTTATAGCAGCGGTTGTAGTTCAATGGCTGGTCGCCCTAATGCTCTAAAGAAGGAGCAAAATAAAGGAAGAATGGGAAAGGATGAAAAAAAAAAACCCACCCACAGGCCCGTCGGACAATCCTGAACTTAGTGTGTCACGGAGAGCGAGGAGGAAGGGTAGAGGCCTTTGTTGATGGACACATTGGGATGTATTTAAGTTCTACAAAGGACGTTCCCTCAATGGAGGCTTGATTTCTGCTACAAGGTTTAAAAATGCGCGGCCTAAGGATAGATTTGCCACGGGATAAAGGTTGTGGAGTGTAATCTCTTGGGCAACAGAGGCCGATGTGAGCGAACCACCCAAGTCTCTGAACTGGTGCCAAAGAGGAAAAGGCAACAAGCGTCGACCCAGACGCGCATCTATGGCACGGCTAACGGTATGATTGAGCGTTCTTAATTGGCAGATTGGATCCCTCTAACCCCACTTTATCCCATTTTGACTGAGGCAAACTTTCACACAATGATCGTCGTGTTGTTATTCTTTATGATAATAGATGGGTAACCTCTGATTCTGCAAACTAATGGTCCTATTTGAGCAGCAGTTTGTCTTTTCATCTGAGCTGCAGGGCTGTTTTGTTGTCGGCTCGCCCTCTGGCCTCGTGTAGGTTTAGACTGGATGCGAGCCTATTAGGCAGACGAGTCGACGTGTAAACACAGAGCAGCTGAAAATGTGATTCTGAACTGAGTGACAATGCGAGATTTCTGTTGTTTTTGCTAAGAAGTTAAAGCACTAGATAAACACATATCTTGTTTTATTTAGTTGCTTTTCACAAAATGGTGCGGCGTCGCAGGAGGCTTGCTCATCACCATTGTGGCTAAATGGAAACTGGATCTTATTTGAGAAACGGCAGGGTGAGACCAAACAGCATGATTCATAATGGTTATTTATGTACCATGTTGCTGAGACTCAGCAGGGGGCAAAGGCATGGTCTTTACTAAGTACGTCTGTCTGCTTAGTTTCTCCTCAGTCGAGCTTGTCTTCCTGATGAATATTTCTCATATGGATACCGAAAAAGACATAATCTCGATGTTTCTGATCATCCGCAAAATAATGAGTGTATGAGTCTGTCGCTCTCCAGCAAAGAAACTAGGTGCAGTTAAACAAGTTCCACTGGTACATCGTGTCGGAGGCAGCCTGTAGTTTGGGTAACCTCTAATTTGGCTGTGGATCGTCAGAATTCCTCCAAATTCCAACAGCTTATACACACACATAAACATACCACCACTGACACGGTTCCCTCTCTTTCCTCTAACTGTCCTTTATCTCTTTCTCTGCTTCTCCCTCCTCCCCCTGCTTTCCCTCTGCTCTGAGATGCAGAGATCCAAGTGCGCAATGGTGCATTACTAAGGACACCTGCTCTGTTGATGTGGCCAGGCAGATTGACTGTGTACTCATGAGTGTGTGCGTGTGTGTGTGTGTGTGTGAGTGTGTGCATGCATTTATTCATTCATCATTTTTTAGGCTGAGACTGGGACCAAACCTATCAAAACTCTTCTGAAGTGAATCTGTCCAGTTCTGCCTGAAATTATCCATAATGAGCTTTTAATTCTGTGCCCTGCAACTAGCTGAAGCAGTGCCCTTCTCAAGGTTTGGCACCAGAAAACAATAAGTGTCCGGGTTGTACCAACACAGGACTTTCACCCAGGACACTGCTGTTCATGTCCCGCGTGGAACCAAAAGTTAACATTTACGATTATGCTTGTTAGGTTACAGTGTTTCGCTAATTGCGTAAGAGAGTCTGCTAAGGCTAGTTGTTATTTATTTAATCTGTTACGTTCCATTGTTACGTTGTTACGCTGTTACGTTCCATTGTTACGCTATTACATTAAGTTATTGCGTTACATTGTTACATTTAACGTTATTTCATTTAGCGTTATTTAATTTAGCGTTATTTAATTTTGCGTTATTTAATTTAGCGTTATTTAATTTTGCGTTATTTAATTTAGCGTTATTTCATTTAGCATTATTTCATTTACCATTATTTCATTTAGCGTTATTACGTTGTTACATTACGTAAAAAAAATTTTGGGTCAGAAATGTTGACACTTAACGCATCCTGTAGTTTACAGAATGCCGACATTTTCACACATTCTCACTCTCAACTCGTCAAATACAGACTTTTGGTCAGTGGCCCTAAGCTTCCAACTTTTACAGTTCAGGTACCCCTCTAGTGTCAGTTTGTGACGTGTCAGGGCTTGGCAGTTTCCACTCGTTGCATAGTATCTTTTCAAAATAAACTTCTGTCTGTAGAGGACATTAGGTTGAGGCAACAAAGCCACTTATTACAAGGGTGTGGTTGAGGTTAATTTGACGAACTCACGTGACTACAGAGTGACAAGTTTGACGAGTTGGGAGTGAGTTGGTTATTTTTCTATAAAAGATCAAATCCTCTTATACCAATCGTTGAGATAATCTTAAAACTGTTTATTAGGAGAAATGAAAAGGGTTGTATATTATGGCTGTGGAAGCGGTACGTTTGGTGCCGTCACCCTCTGCTACATCCCTGAGACAGATGCTTCAATCTCTTGTGTCCCAGTGAACAAGAAAAAAAAAACATGCCGCCTCACTCCACTCGTCATTTCATCAATTTCTCAAAAAGTAAGTCCTCTTTCCAGAGGGTCAAAATGGACAAAGGAGGGAGAGTGCAATGCTTAGACGGGCACAATATGTCCTGTTACATTATATACTCTACTTTCTCTTCTTGCTCTGGAAGAAGAAAAATAGTGGAAGCGAAGAGGAGCAAAAAGGAATACTTTTCTTCCTGCCATTTGAATGAGTTCTGTTCACGTCCCCTCCAAAACCCCCAAAAACCTGTGCCCTCACCCCCACCGCACACCAACCTACATACAAAAAAAAATTCCTATTCACTTAGTATGTAGGTCACATTACAGTGGTGTCTAGCTATTGGATATGGGCTTAGATAACTGTTTGTTGAGTATTAAATGCTTTCGCTGCCTCAGCAGCCTTTGCCACTGGTATTTCTCACACAACTGTGCTACTGAAAGGAGGCAGCGCCGCAGCAAAAATCATGTCACACACATGCGCACGCACACACAAACGCTTTCAGCCTCTGACGCTTTTTTGTATATACTTTATTAAAAGAAGAAAAATCTTGTTTGCATAAAACATTCACTTCTACTCATATAAAAAGTGCCTTATGCGGAGTTGAAGAACGGGCTCTGAAAGCGAGTTAAAGCAGCGTCTGTAAACGGGGTGAATAGGAGGGAAACCCATTGAGCCGAGGTGCCAACTCGAGCAGATGAACCTCTGCTTTTCTTTCCTCTTATCCGTGTTTGCTTTGGGTGACCTTGCTCACCGGCCCCGATGCGGTGTGTTCACATAGCACTGGGCTAATGGCTTAGATAGGCCCCAGCGTGGCCGGTGCTTTCCGCCCCAAATACACCCCTCCACATTTGACCCTTCACTCCCCAATTGCGGGCCTATACACTCGCCGCTCGCTACAACCGCTGCAACCTCGGGCAGAGTAAGGAAATCACACCTGCTTTTATACCAGCAGGATCCCAGCGAGGAGTGTGTGTGTGTGTGTTCGCTTGAGACAGAAAGGCCAGGAGACAAGAGGGGCACCACGCTGCTGTACAGTTTTGCCCTCTGTTGTCTTTGCATGAAATGAAAGATGCAAGAAGTGTGTGTGTGTGTGTGTTTGTGAGTTATCCTCCCCTCCCTCTGTCCTTTGTATGAAATGAGCCCAGATGGTGATTGATTTTTCAAGTGCTGACACCCCTGCTTGAGAAGCACCCCTCCTTTTTACACACACACACACACACACACACACACACACACACACACACACGCACACACACACACGCACACACACACACACACACACACTCACACACACACACTCACACACACACACACACACACACACACACACACACACACACACACACACACACACACACACACACATACCCTTCTTTGTGCCGAGCAAGTGAGGCACACTAACATCTCGGTGCCATCATCATCTTTGTGACTGCCAGCAACCACCATTGATTGACAAAAGTATGCATGCAAACAAACAGATACACACACCCACACACACACAAGTGCAGGGCAAATAAAACAAAAATGAAATATGAAAAATCATAAAGAGGCCATCAGTTGACCAATTATTGTGGTGATCGCTGGAAAAATACATTTTGATTTAATGATGAGGCAAAATGATTGTACATTAGATGCATCGAACACTGTTGACTGTTGGCTGGACAGAAAAAACAGTTTGAAAGGGTCACCCTGGAATAGATTTCGTTGGAGATCCAATGTGCAAAAGCTGAAGAAACTTCCTGAAAATAAATACACGGTGTGACAAAAAGGGTCACGCATTGGATGACCTTGCGGAAGGAAGAGATAAAACACAACACACAACTCTCACAGAAATATAGAGATCGAAGCTTTATTTCAGGGAATCTGTGAGTGGGCGAAAGACGAACGGAGAGACACGGAGCGATGGCAGGCAGGGAGAGGCTAAAGAGACAGAGAGCGGTACGCAACAGCAGCCCCATTGAGCTAAAGTGGCTGTGTGGCTAAATGATGTCATTGGCTAACTAGGCGTTCTCAGGCCATTGCCTCTGTTTGCGTGACTAAATACATACAATTAAGGCCCAGGCACTTCTCAATCTCTGTGAACTCATTGTTATCCCCGGGTTCAAGTGCACTGATAATGGGGGCCAGAGGAAAACAGGCGTAGCAGCGAGAGAGAGAGAGAGAGAGAGAGAGAGAGAGAGAGAGAGCTGGTGGGTAAAATAGACATCTCATTATTAGTGGCATTCTCTTTCACCCCAACAGCGCTACTACAGCCTTGCTCACTCATCTGTCCCTTTTTTTCTGCCTGTTTTCTTTCTTCCCCCCGTGGCTCTTTCTCTTTTACTCACTCTTCTTTTTCCTCCACCTTTTTTTCCCCTATGATTTGCGAACATTTCCTTTCTTTCTGTCCATCCCTCTCTGTTTCCGTGTCTCTCGCCAGTCTCCCCCTTTGTTATGTGAGGACGCTTTGTATAAGCACTGTTGGCTCCCATACACTGGCTGGTGTTCACATAGGGGCTGAGTATGACACTCACCTTTTTCTTGTTTACCAGTGTCACCAGTTGCACATTGTGAGCGGACCTTCAGTTTCTGTGATCCGAGGTGAAACTGGTTTTCTTTTGGACAATATGTTAAACAAAATCACAAATTCAGTCACAAAAGAAGTAACTAACCGTCAGTGTAGCTCATCTAGAGCAGTGGAGGTCACATCATGGTCCTCCTCACATGACTCACAAACACACACACACACACACACACCAGATTGAGTGTAATCGTCTAAAGCAAGCCTTCCCTGATGGCCCCGACACTTGACAGTGATGCCCTCAAGTCTAGCAGAAAACTCTGTAACTGGAGAACGATTGCTTCTGTCTGTCTTGAGTAACTTGATCACTACGCCGTCCTCCCTGCCCACAGGCACACACGCACACACACACACACACACACACACACACACACACACATGAACACTGTTACACATTAATGCACACAAACACACACACACACACACACACTTCACAAACACGTAGATATTCTTTCACAGAGACACACAGTCAGGTCTACAGATAGACACTATACCATCCAGGGAGGAACGGGAGCAAGCTCACACACAGAAACAGCCAGAGCACACTGATGTGTGTGACGAGGTGTGTGACGAGGCGCGTCGGTGGTGGGGGGAGGTTGTCGGGGAGGGCGTTGCATTCTCCTCCAGTCGTCGGTGGGGCGCGGCAGCGGTAGCCGAGGTAAATGGATCTTATTTAGCGGCGCGTCAACACGTGTAAGGGGGCTTACGGCTCATTACTCTGGGCCCCGATCCTCTCCGCTCACCCGCTGATGGATGGCAGGGGCTGCTGGGAGGAGGTGCAGGTGGAGGGGGGGACGGGGGGCGGGAGTAGGAGAGCAGCACGGACATCGACCTCACCCTCCTCCCTGCCTCCCTGCCTCCCTACCTCCCTCCTTGCCCTCTTGCTTGTACACTTCCTCTCCTCACTTTGCTCCATATACTTTTTTTTCTGGCTTTCTGTGTGATTTTCATACAACAGATGGCCGCATTTATCTTTTCTTTATCGAACTGACACATAAAAAAACACTCAGTAGAGACTAAATCACAACCAAAGAAAAATGTCAAAGAACAAACAATTCTTGCAAGTATTTAGTTTGAGCGCTTCGGTACATAATATGCCTTTTTCTTCACTGAGGACATCTTGACAAGTCACAGCAGGAAAAGCACAGACGTAATAAAACGAATGATTTCCATTTAGCTTCTTCAGTTAAAGGCGTAGTTATTAGGTCATTTTGCAGGTATTCTGCTGTTGTGACACTTTACAAAGAGAACTTGCCAATAACACACTTGCTGTACGATCCTCTGATGCTCATCCTGAGTGAGTGGGTCAAACACAGGACTTTCACCCTGGAGACCACTGTTTGTGTCCTGTGTGAGCACAAAATGACCCGATTTATTCTAACCCCAAACCTGACCTTTTATTAAACTTAACCAAGTAGTTTAGATGCCTAAACCTTAATGTCGTTGAGAATGAAGTTTCGAATGGTTAAACTATTACGTTGATATATGCATATGTAGAAATGTTGACATGAAACACCTTTTTGGTTCTGAAACATCAAGATCTAACGTATCCGTCGTTTGCAGAAATGTACAATGCCAAATGTTTTATTCTGGCGACTGGGTTTGTCTGCTTTCATCTTTTTGCTACGCAAACTTTAAATCTCAAGTCCCAGAGTTTTATACAAAAGACATCATGAATTCAAAGCATTACACGCTCCTTCAGTATGATATGTAGGTACAATGTTATTCCAGACCACCAGAAAGAAGAAAGTAGCACCACAAATAGTATTCCCTATTCCTCATGATCATAAGATCCAACACAAAAAAAAACACATTGTGAAGTAGGCCAAAAAACTTTTCATTATTATTGGAAAGCAGAATTTTATTTTCGAAAAATAATTTAGGGAAACTATGGATCCCTGGAAGGGACATGTAGGGTAAAAGAAATTGGAAAATTTAAGAAGAAAACAAAAAGAAAGATGTACTTTTGCGAGATCTTGCAAGAACCACGTTCCGTAGATGCATATCGGCATTTTAGCAAACGTTTACCCTCCATACCTGTTGTTCTTCAGAGCTTTTGAGAGCCTGTGATTGGCTCAGGAGGTGATACATTTCAGGTCAGGCCTGCTGCTTCCAAGCTCTCCACAACACCAGTCTTCTCCACGTGGTGAACTTTTAAACCCTTACATTAGCTCCCTGACACTTAATTGTTACCAGCACACAAACCTGCACTGTAAACGTCTCAACCATGACACACAGCTACCACACACACACACACACACACACACACACACACACACACACACACACACACACACACACACACACACACACACACACACACACACACACACACACAGCTTCCAAAAGCACTGAGTCAAGTCCCTCTCTCTTAAGCTCGTGGAGCATTCCTCTCATTCGTGGAAGCAGGGCCCTCCTAGTGAAGCGCTTAATTGGCTGCAGATTGCTCTTTAACCTCAGGGTTACACCGCGCACGCACACGCACACAAATACAGAGGCAAACACACGCGCACACACACGCGAAAGCGGCTCTTCTGCAGGCTGTTAAAAGTCTTAAGGGAAATGGAGTGTGGTTTTTACAACTCTGTGGGGAGGTCAAAGGTCAACCGATTTGTAACAATCTCGAAGGATCTGTCAGTCAAGGCTAAGATGCCAAGGCGACTGCCGCACAGACACACACACACACACACACACACACATATACACATAGATACTTATTCTGTCATCTCAAAGCGCGTCTTCTTCTAGTTTCAACTGTCGCTGCATGGATGGGGGAGATGTTGTGAGTCACACATGGCCTGGACTGGATCCCATGCAACCCACAAGACTTTAGAGTCGGTTCAGCCGGTTTCGGTCTTGCCAGTCACCTCTGTGTGCCGAGCCCAAGTGGGACGTCTCAGTCCCAGGGCGAGCCATGTTAGCCCTCTGCCCGCCTGGGCAGACCGTTGGGTCTTTTAGTTTGCTGCCCAACGAGGGGGACATGTGTGTCTGTCTGCCTTTCCCACTGGGACGACGGCGCTCCTCCTCAAAACAGAAGCTCTCGCTGTCGTTCAGATTCAACGCTGGCTTGAGAGAAAAGGGGAATTTGTGGTTTTTGCAGGCCTCTTAAAAGCGGTTTTATCAGTGTTGAGAGAGTTTTAAATCAACAAGCGCAGAGCTTTGTTTAGACGTGTTACTCCATTTTGAATTTGTAAAGTAAAATGCTAATGGGATTGGACGTTTCTGACTTCATGTCCTTATTTGTAATTCAGATATTTTCTGTTACATTTCTGTTTTGTCAGCGTGTGCATGTGCATGCGTGGGCGTGTTAGCCTCCTCTCTCGCTACTCCCTATTGTTTATGATACATGGTGAATATGCTGTTCTGCGTGACTCACTCTCCTCTTCCAGAAGAATCAAGATCTGTGCGTTTCTCTCCCAAATTAGCTTTTGCACTTTTATCCTAGAGCATGAGGGACTTACTGCTGATATGATTGTGTTCGACGGGGAAAGAAAACGAGAGGGAGAGATTGAAAGAGAGACAGAGGGTGAAACGAAAAAAGGGAGAGGAGAGAGAAGGAGCGTTAGTTATCCGAAGCAGTGAGTCAGTTAACATTTAAATGCTGGTTGTTGTTTCTCCAGCTAGAAACACACACACACAATTTGCGGCGTTCAGACGTCTGATTTAATGAAAGATGGCTTACAAATAGAAACAGTTAAGATTAATTCTTGAAAAGGAACAAAGGACCCTGGTAGAGACTAGTAAAGCCTGCCAGTCATTCCATTGTACAGGCTTATGAATGATTAAGCTACTGTAGCAAACAAGGGCAGATCATATTACGGATGCCATTTTGTCAGTTCCCCCTGCAATCTTTCCAATCTCCACCAGTCGTTTACCAGATTTATTCCAAACAGGATGGTGGAAGTGTGTGTGTGTGTGTGTTTGAGGTGGGTAGGGGGGTTGCAGGCAGGGTGGCATGCTCAGAGTTAATACCACAAATTGTTGTTAGATGCAGGTCTCCCTCTGCCATGCGTTTTGGACAGGAAGGTAACGTGATTGGCTTTGTTCAGTCTTCCTGGCAGCCGACACCAGCTGACATCTGTTCCCTCCTAACCACTCAGACTTATCTCCATCAGGGAACACACACACACACACACACACACAATCACACAGAACAGACATGTGCGCACACACCGATTCACACGGTCATACACACAACCGTACTTGTGCTCACAAGGGAGAAAAAAAAAGAAAAAAAGCACACACATACTGCTCACACACACACACACACACACACACACACACACACACACACACACACACACACACAGTCACTCTCACAAATGTGAGCTAATTTTGCGATAATGGAGAGTTCAGTGTGCCAGGGTCGCAAATAAATGGATTCACAAATGTACCAAAAAGGCAAAAAAAGAAATGACCACAAAGTGATTGCAAAGCAAGACACAAACGGCAGAATATCACATGCACTGAATCTACATGCCATTGAAGTCACAATGAGAGCAAGCAGATTGGCGTAAGTTGCAAAAGAGGGCAGCAAGCGGCTTGATTTGCTTATGCATTCAGGGCCGATTGTGGTGGCGCTGCAGATCTTATTGCGTTGCTAATTTAAATTATTGGCGGCCGAGTCCCTGGCACCGAGGGCCTGGGCGTATATCTTAGACATGTGGAATCTGAAGGCAGAGTGGCATGAACACTTTTCCGGGTAGACGAATAAAGAATATCAGTCAGTTTTGTCCTCTCTTAAGCAAATAACCGTCTGCGAAACTGGCCGGTGTATAAAAGACGGCCCTCTTTTTACATTCTTTTTTCTGTCTCTCTGAGACGAGAGGGTGAAAAAAAATGAAGGATAAGGCTGGGTGAAAAAAAAAAAAAAGACGAGGTCTGCGTGTGAGAGATGGAGGCTGTTTGAAATTAGCCCTCCACTCTGGGGTCCTGGGAAATGAATGTGACATGTCCAGATTTGGTGTTTTTGTTGCAATTACCAGAAAACACCAGATGAATTCTTTGCAAGCCATGTGTGCTGGTTTGTGTATGCATGAGTGTGTGTGTGTGTGTGTGTGTGTGTGTGTGTGTGTGTGGTGAGCGTGTACACATATGGATGTCAGATCATGTATGTGTGTGTGTGTGTGTGTGCGTGTGTGTGAGAGTGAGTGAGCAGGTGGCGGGCATATTTGAAGATGACAGTAGGGGTCTGACCCATGCCAGGCCCAATAAAGCGGCCTTGTGATGGAGCTTATGTGACACGCCGTCCCCGGGGCTCTGAGGTCTCCCTCGCCCTCACACACACACACACACAGGCTCGCAAAACACACACTCACACACACAATGCCTGGCCTCCCTTGCGGTGCTCCCCGTCACACAGCGAAGGCTGCGGGTCCTTGTGAGGTCTGTGTGTGTGGTCTGACGACGACACACCGTACGCCCAGCGCCACAGATCCGAGTTACCTCTGCGCTCCGTACGCCATTACTCATATTTCCAGTTGTAACATCCGTCTGCGTGTGTTTTGAAATGTTTTGAGCGCTGCTTACACTCGCAAAGCCGAGCGGAATCATTTGCAGTCGAGTCGGTGTTGTGCTGTGCGTCACACTAAACTAGGAAACCACAGCAGAGTACACAGATGACTCGTATGCACGGTCATACGACAATTCAATTTGAAAACGGCATCTCTGCAAAGGTTAAGGGGATTGTCTGCGTGTTTTGAGGTACGGTTGTATGATAGTCGTGTATTATCTGCAGCAGATAGAGTTTGCAGAAACACACAGATGAATCTGTAGTAGAGTACGGCCCTCTGCGTAGGGCAACTGAAGACACTGTATCCATCCATGTCTACGCCAAAGACACCAGACTTTTGTCTGTGTTATTGTGCTATTTTGGTGTTAAAGGTTAAAGGGTTAGTGAATTCACCAAAGTGCTAAATAACACAAACTAACCAACAAACCGTTGTTCTGCAAGGTCAAATTCCTGCTTTTTCTTTCCAATGGAGTCCGGTGGCTTTGGCGAGAGCACAGCGAACGCGTTAGTTCCCTGTCGGAAACATTGTGTCACGGCAAGGTAAACCGGTGAAAACAGTCCAACTAAAGCTCACACAATATCACCACACTGACTATGGACAATTACCTCGTTCAAACCTCACTTCAAAACACCCAAACTATCCCTTTAGCCACACTCATATATGTGTTTTGAATTTCCAAAATCAGCCACTTAATCATTAGATTAAGAGATTACTTTCTAAACATACAACGGGTCCTTTATATTGTAATGTTAGAGGTAAATAGGTAGATGGTTTTCATCTGTCTCATGCTAACCTTCTCTAAAACCCAATTCTGCTCTCTTTTAAACTGAGATCCAGTCAATCGTAGCCTCGGTTTTCATCATTTCAACACAGCATCTGTAGCCTAAACTGCTCAAGCAACACTTGTTTTCTAAAGCTCAAATTGATTGAGAAAAAAAAAAGAACCCTGCTCCAAGTGGTGAACATCCTCTCTGTGAATACACCCATAAGGCTAACATGTGGAAGGGGAAGTCAAGAGTGGCTCCATCATAGATCAGCTTGACAGTAATGCTGTGAGGCAGACACCACTGTCTCGGAGACAGAGGAGGAAAAGAAGGTTGGATGTTACCTGTCAGATAAACAAAAAATCCATCTCATCTCACAACTCCTACATTCTCCCCCAATGCTCCGTCTCACTTCGTCCCTCCGTCAGGAGAGCGAAGTGCATTGTATGTATTTCATCGGGCAAGGACTGAGGAACGGCGTTACATGAGCGTGTGGCAACAATGGATAGGGAGTCCTTGACACCTTACAGCAACTTCACACCTTGGTGGCTAGAATGGCAGCTGCAGACAGACTGAGAAGTGCTTGAGTACCCAGAATACCTGTAATCTGATGTCAGCACAGACTGTGCAGTGTGTGTGCCAAGCTGTTGTTTAGGTGACAACTATGGAGTTTCCGTGTGTCGCTTTCATGTAAACAGAGCGAGATGCTTGTGCGAGCACAACGCGAGGCTCAGCATCTTTACGGATTCTGCGAAATTAGAAGCTATCATGCGTCCATATCAGACAGCTTAAAACCTTACGGACATTGCATTTGACAACTCCGACACCATTGTTCGGCAATCTCCGGCTCATTCCGAAGATCGCCAAGACATTGGAGTCTACGAACACGTCAAGCCACTTTTTGTATTGACGTGACCGGGGTGTTATGTTGAATGTCTTCTTAATTGGTTGGGTCTCGTACTGTCAGCTGATTTGGCCTAATTTACCTTTCGTTTCCTCTCTCTTCCTAATTTCCCGACATTTGATCATGATATTCGTCATTTACCAGTAACATTTGTGTAGCTTACATGATTTAGCTTGTTCCTGTTGATTTCAAAGCTGCCAATGGAGATGTTAGTCATAACTTTATTTTCTAAATCAGTCAAACGCCTCACTGTGAGCTTAGCAGGCCACGATATGGAAATGCCTTTAAGAAGAGGAGGGAAAAACATTTTTTTCCTCCCGAACTGGCCTTTCAGTCGCGTCTTCCAATTATTCCACATCTCATTTGCTGCCACAATAAACCCCACTAAAAAACAAGTGACCTGTTTTCTCTTATTCTTTTGCACACAGCAGTGCAATTCGTTGGGCAGCAAGACCTGCAAGATAACATCAACTGTGTATGGCATGCCTGCACCATGCACGCAGACATTGCCATTGCAATCATCCATTTTCTCATTCTCGACGCCAAAGACACGGCTCGTGTTATTTCAGACCTGAGACACTGATTTCTGCCTTGCCTCTCCCCCTCATTATCTCCTGCGTGATGCTTTGTGTCCTTTGCTATTGTTTATCATGATGATTGGATTTCGTACAGGGAGTATCATGCTCTCTCAGCTATTTATTTCATTTCAGTTTAAGATACAAGTTTTGCAGTCGGTGGATTTTTTCGTCTTGGGTTTAACATTACGTGGCTTTGGGACTTTGTAAATTTGTGCTTTGTCGGTTGTCTCCGAGCACTTCCAGAGAGGTAATAAGTTAAAACAATTTCAAATTTAGCAAAGTAATGTGGAAGAGGAAGTATTAAGCGGGGCAACCTGAAGCGTTTCCTTCAGCAGCTGTGAGTGTACGGATCTCATGTAGCTGAATAAAGAGCTTACCTGATAATGGCCTTTACGGTTCAGTGTACACTGTGTAGGGGTAGCCGAGCTAAAAGCTTCGAGGAACAGATGACACGTCAGATGAGGAATACTTTCTGAAATAACTTGTCAGTTATAGTTCCTGATGAGGTGAGAGGAATGTGGCCATGTGATAGAGATCACCAGTTACAGCAAATACAGTGCCGTTCTAGTTTTATTCATGCCTTTTCATCTGGCCTCTGTACGGCTTAAAATGGTTCTATTTTGTAACAATGGGTTTAATGGTGCTCCGTAGGGTCATGTGATGGATCATGTGACACATTATTTGACGAATTAATGTGACTCCTGAGGTATTCGGGTGCACCAGATCTTATTTAAGGGCTTCACAACAGAGGGGGTGAATATGCACGCACCATTTTTCAGTAATTTTCCCCTTTTTTTCACTTCACTTTACCAATTCTTTACATTTTCTCTCGGCCCATGACATAAAATACAAATAAAAATAATTTGAATTCCGGGTTGCAATGCAGAAAAATAAGAAAAACTCCAAGGAGGTGAACACTTTTGCAACGCACTGTACACATCTCAAATGTATGTGAGACGCACGTCATCGCCTATGCTGATGGCGTGCACTTGTACAGCTTTTAAAGAAGAGCTCATCGAAATCACAAAACATACCGAAGATTAATTGTCAGCTTTGTTCTCTCTTCATTCCTTGCTTTCTTTTGGCCTTCTTTCAACATGAATCCTATATTAATCTTCATTGAGAGTGTGTGGGAAGAGTAAAAGGAGGGACTCAAATACAAAGAAAGGAAAATATGCAGGTTTGTGTAGCAGTTGTGAGAGAAGCCCATTCTCGCTGTGCCGCGCACCAGTGTGAATGGAACCCTTTTTGTGCATAAAGCGCTCACTCGGCACGTTTAAAGTTACATTAACATCTCCCAAGAGGACATTTTCTTCTTCTTTCTTCCTTCTCCCTCTTTTTTCCTGAAGGATTTATTCTCCTCCTTGATGTATTAGGGTTTCAGTAATTGGTAAGTGATCTTTAGAGTCCGCCTTGTACTCAGAGTATTTGGATAGTAAGTTGACATTTTAATATTACTTAAAGACTTGCACAAAACCACGTTTTGACCCCAGCTCATATCACCTAAAAGCGTATGAGCAGGATTACACAGTTTAGAATCACACTTTGCAAGTCTGAAAAAAAAGGTGATAAAGCATACATTTATATCGCTCTCTCTCTCTCTCGCCCCCCTCTAAGCTCTGTCGGTGGAAAAAAGTGTGAACTACCAAGCGTCCAGCAGCTTGTAACACAAAGGGCTGTCTACACATGTTATTGAAGAGAAGCAATGGAGTCTGGCCAAGCACTGCCATTTAAAAAGAGGGAGTGAGAGTGAGTAAGCAGAGCCGTACAGTGATTTGCCATTTATAATAGGCCTGCGATGGTAGATGGTGGCTGGCTGGCAAGGACCGTATTTTTATTTTTTTTTAAACACAATCTGTGCCTGCGGTCGGGGCGATGCATCGCTAATGACAGAAAGCCAGAGTGGTGTGGAAGCACAACAGCGCCTGGTGGCTACAAGGCAAGCACTCAAATATGTTCTATCAGATTTCAGATAGATGATGTTTCATTGGAACCGATTATAAAATTGCGGGCACTTTCTATTTCAAATGCTTATCTTCACGAGTGAAAAATTGACGGCGAAAGTTACGTTGCACATTAAGGCCGTCGAATACATCGCCAAATGCCACATTTGAAACCTTTGTTTATCCACCGACATGCCACTGAGCCCCTCGCTCTGTGCCAGTCATACTCTGCTCGTACACACACACACACACACACAGCACACACTGTAGCTGCCCATTAAAAACACTGAAGCAGTTGGGGGTGGAGGTCTCGGAGAAGCGCGATGTGCAGAAATACATTTATTAAAATAGAGATCTTATCCAAAAATGACCCGATGATACCCCTCACCCAGTCCGAAATTGACCTGATGATAATTACACCCAGTTCAAAATGTGGTCGACCCCCGCAGACCCATGATACGCCACCGTTTAATGAGCGGCTGTGGTAGGAAACAGTAGCAACACCAACATGTCCTCCAAATTAAACCTGTCGGATGTCTTGAGAAGTTGGGAATCATCAGCAAAAGACACGCAAGCAAAACAGGTCGGCTCTCGCTCAGCCCAATAGGGGCTCAACAAAGACGGCCCAATGCTGTTAGACATGCACGTGACCGAATACACAGCCAGCCAATGGAAAGGCAATATGTGAGCCCAATAATACGACACCTACTAAGCAACTTAACAATAGCGACTTGGTTAAGATTAGAGAACAATTGTAGCCATTGTCATATGAAGCCAACACTAACGAACGGTCTCCTTTCGTTAGTTTGTTATCCATCCCAACCTTCTGCCTCTGCAGACTTTGTGGTTCTACACCAACTATACACTCGTTCCTTTTCTACTACGGACAAACAAGAATCATAACTGCTATGTTTGAGACTTGAGGCCTTTGTCGCTTGACTGTAAATGTAAATCTTTTTTGGGCATTCGCGATAACAACTGATGGTTTCTTGGGAGTACAGTCTTAACAACACATATCCTACAAATCAAGATCATTGTGTACCCACCACCTCGCTGATAGCGAATCTCTTTGAATCCATTTGAAGAATGGGACCCTTCCCTAACCCGACTAAAGTATTATTTGGCCCCTGTTTGACTTGCCTAGCAGGTCGGGTCTTGGAAGGACTCAGTGGTTCTAAGACCTCTAGTTGGAGCTGTTTAAAGGCGCTATGCCAGTATTTGTTTTCCCCGAGTCTGTCAGTCTGGAGACAAACCCGTTCTCCCTCCCAACTTGTCAACTATCAACCCTTGGTCAAAAAAACATATGTGACTAGACTAAATCAGAAGGTTGTTTTTAAAAGACAAGGGACGTATTGAGAGGAAACTTCCACTCCGTCCCTAACACATCCAAATCTGACTCTCGAGGGGTTTCTTAGAGCGTTATGGTTTGGATCCTAAGACCACTGAGCAAGCATCAGTACTTCGGCTGCTGGAGAATCCAACACATAACCTTGCACAAAACCAACAAATCTCCTTTTTACACCCACCCTCACACTGCAGGGGAGAGGCTCTTGGCCGGGCAGAACAGGACCCAGATGCCCAGCCATGGATGAGGTTTTTGATAAAGAGCCCTCCCCCCCCCCCCCCCCCCCCACCACCACCAGCTCACCCCCATCTCTTCTCCCTTCCTGATGCCTCCTCCATAAACAATGAAAAGTTAATGAAGAGGTAACTTAATGATGTAATGAATATGGCGGAGCCCAAGGTCAAAGCTGGCTACAGTCTGGGGCTGGGCACAAGATGGGGGCCAGGTGATAACACACGCTTTTAAATGCCTCTCTCTCTCACACGCACACACAGACAGACACAGACACACAGTCTGTAGATCTAGATATTATTTGTCAGTTGGCATTGAGAGAACAATGAAGCATTTAGAATTGTCTCCAGATATGTGCTTTGTAGCTTACATGTGTGCATCTGTATGTTTAGTGTGCGATGTGAGCGCAGTTGTTTGTGTGTGCAGGGATACGGGTGTACCATGTTTGTGTCTGCTTTTTCTTTTTTATGTTTCTGCATTTGCAGCTGTGTGTGTTTGTGGCTTTTGCATTCTTTCCTGTGCGCGCACACACACGTGTGTGTTTGACAGTGCAGCGACTTGTTCTGATGTGGAAGCCGGTGATTCAAAATTGAAAAGGTTTGAATGACACAGTGGAGAGTTTGGCGGAGCCAGGTAGATCGATAGAGCTCCGGTGAAGGGCCACCAGCCCCAAGCTCTCAGTAGGGTGAGAGCTTGGGGGTGTGTTTGTGTAAGGCAGACAGAGACTGTGTGTGGGGTTTGTAAGTTACTGTATGCCTTTAAATAGTAATTTAAAACAATTTTAAACTTTTTTTTTTTTAAAGAAAATGCATTATTTCCCTGGCGTCACAGCACCTTTGATTTGAGTTTGCTTTGGGTCTGCCTTGCCACCATGTTAGAAAATGTCTGAATTTGTGTACGGCAACCCAACACATCGGATTAGTTGGGAAAGGAAGTCAATTAATCAAATCAAAAGAAAGGGGGAAAGGACAGCATATATGAGACAGAGAGATGATGAGAAAGGGGGGGAGGACATCGCAGTTCTTAGTGTGCGGCTTACCCAGCAGCAAGGTGCTCTCTGTCTTCGATCTGTTTGGCCTCCGCCGAGCTAAAGAAGTGTCTACACCTCACTTTATCCCCTTATAGCCTCTCACACCACAACTTATGGGGGAGGGGAGGAGGAGGCTGAGGGTGGGCTAAATTGAGAGGATGGAGAGGGAGGGGAAGGGAAGGAGAGGAAAATTACAGCAGGAAGGGAAGAGGAAGGACTGGGGATGGTTGGAGTTCACCATAAGAAGTAAACGTAGTTACCTGTTCGGTTGTGGACTGTGGTTTTGAAGCCTCGACTTCGGCATTTTGTTTGTCGCCATCTTGGTTTTCTGTTGCCAATTACCCAACTAAATTTGACGAGGTGAAAACGCACTGGAAAAGGATTAAAGTTCCGAGAGCAAAACATGGACAACTCCCAGACCGGCCGTGGTAGCGACCTGTCAATCACAAGGTAGCCCCGCCCTAAAGCATACTCTGCTCTTTGTCTATTTGACTGTAAACGGACCATAATTTACTCATGCTGTATTGAAAAAGACTTGAAACTAGAGAGTGAGACCAGACACTCATGTTTACAATGTTTACTGAGGTAATAATTCAAGTGAGAAGTAGAGTCAGGAGTTGCCCCCTGATGGCCATTAGAAAGAATGCAGGTTCACTTTTTAAACCCGGATGTTGCTGAAATACAGTTATTGAAAGCCAAAGGACATTTTTCATTGGGAAGGTTATCGAGCATGCAATCTTTAATGACTAAAAATGAACACCACTGAAAATATGAATGGCACAGTAAAGAGGCATAATAACGTCCGCTCCCTCCTCTCGTATCCTACGTCTTCAAACTTGTCTTTCGTTGAGTCTTTAGTGTAAAACTGACTTTCTTTGGCTCTGCCTGCTGCGCTTAAACTCTACAAATGAGATGATTTCTGGATCCCCGCCAGGGTCGCTTGTACGCAGATTTTCCACCTGCTCACTTACTGTGGTCTGTCTGGTCATAGGCTATGTTTAAGCACAGAGTATAGTGCTGCATTTAGACATCCCAGCGAGCAGTCCGTTGCCTGTCGCAGCAGCACACACATCATAAAGCCTACGGTGAGGGAACAGTGTGGAGGCCAGCACAGGTCATGCTGGTGGCTCCCTTTCTGAATCAAATACTTTTGCAGATATCTCCATTCACACTTGAGTCCACAGGGATAATAAGAATGTTTCTGCGTTTCTGTGTTTCTCATCATGATGATGTCACCAAGCGTTTAACACTGTGCAGCTTTATTTTAAATCTTTTTCTGGTGGCAGTGTAAGGTCTGTACATTTTCACAACCATGAAAGGGATCCTTTGCCTTTCAAAATGTTTGCATTTGTTCCGTCTGCACATACAATCCTGCATATTGATAAGATGCAAACAATGTTCACCCTCAGCCAACTCGCCCCATTATTTTATTAATGGAAGCTAATAAGACGAAAAGGCCGTTTTTAGAATGATTTTCCCAACATGAGCATTTATGTGATCAAGAAGAACGTGGAACTCTCTGAAGTTGTCATGGCGACATTGTGGAGGCATTGTGTGTTTGTTTCATCGGTCCATTTTAAAACTTAAGTTCTGCAACTTAAACAAAGTTAAGATTTAAGTCTTCACACATTATCTCATCTTATAAGATTTACATTTATATGGGTCAGAGGTTTACTTACATTTATTTGTCGCCCCCGTATAAATTGTTTTAATAGCAGTCATCAAATAACATCAAAGACCAAATGTAATTGTTATGCTCAAGAATCTTTATTGGAGTAAATCAATCTGGATTTTTCGCCCAAAACCTCAAGAACCACCCGACTACACTGCTGTTCCCAGGTTATTTGAAATGCTCGCTTGTGCTTCAGCTCATAAACTTTGTCTCTCCCCGCCTCCATCTTCTTCAATTCCCGATCTTGATTTGGTTTCACACAGGACAGGAACAAGCGGTGTCCCGAGTGAAAGTCCTCTGTTTGAATGACCCAAACATCCCTCCAAACCTTCTACCTACTCGTCAGCCCTCTGAGATAGATTGAATTTCTTATATCACTACATAAGTTAGTCTAGGAGGTCTTTGTTTTCATGTAGTTTGTATGCGTGTCCATCCACAGATGCACCATAACAGGAGGAATGCGCTACAGGTGCTGTCTAGTTGGTACAAGTAGCACAGTCAGAACATGGCTTCTTCTGTGGGTGAAAAAGTCAAGACATGCCTTCATGCCTTTCTGAGTGTGTGTGTGTGTGCGTGTGTGTTGCATTGGCAACATTTGCAGCACTGGTGAAGTGTGACCGACCCTTTCCAATGCAACTCATTGATTCTTGAGGCCCCTGGTCTTAGTACACAGCAGAGCCCACGGCAGACCTCGCCAACCCTCAATTGAAATCCATTCATTGATGTTGCTCTATATACCTGCTGGCAGTGTTCACCACGAGCCACTCTCTCTCTCTCTCTCTCTCTCTCTCTCTTTCCCGCGCGCTTGCCCTGTCAATCTCCTCCTCCTGCTAAAAGCACACTATGCTAAACTTAGCTTCCCTGAGGCAATCTGTGATCCATCTGATCCGCTGGACAGCAGGCATGGTAATGTACTGGCACTGTAAGATAATATATTATATGCAGGGATGCTCTATTATTCGATGATAAGAATAGAATATCTGCTGTGCAGTGTTTTATGAAGGTCAAAGAATTGAATCAGAAATAGCTCAACACCGACCTCGACTGCTTTGCATATTATCACATTATCACAGGGGTTGCATTCTCATTTTAAAACCCACAACGTGGCCTGGGTGTGGTTTAATACGCATGTTTGGCTCGTGTTCTCGTGGGACACGAACTAAAAAGCTCACAAGACCACACGGTGAAGATAAGATAAACATCCACCTTATTGTCTGCTTTTCAATCACATGCAGAGAGCAACAGAGGCAAGCCAGAGGAATGTGTTGAAACGTGGCTGCTAATGTGCTGACAGCTCACACCGAGTGTGACTTCCTGTCGACCAACTTATCAAATCCACGTCTTTATAAGGGAATGTTGAATATTGTGGAAACCGCCGCGACCGTACGTTCACCACGAGAGCGTTGCTGTCGAAGGAGGCGATCACAAAATGCAACAGCATGCTCGACACATGTGGGTCTTTGATCCCGTATCGCGCGGCCCGATCGTCCACGTTGCGTCTGCGGCCCCGCAAGAGAAACGGCCGTGTGCGTCGGGCGCGAGTGTTAACTCCGGGTCATTTTGACGAGTGTAAACACTCAATCTCCCCCATCAAATTCCATTAAAACCCCGTACGAACACAAACACACACTCGGAAAGAGAAGCCCCCAAGCAGCAGCATTAAACAAGTGCTCTCGTTTGGACATAAATAGTGCGATCTCACTCGTAAATCACGCGGAGATTGTGCATTTGGCCCAGGCAGGGGCTCCAGGTTCGCACACCCCTTCTGTAAACAGCTTCTCCCTCGGCCCCTCGCAACTTCAGCGTGAGTCGGTGTGAGACAGTCTGGTTCTGTGTGTGTGCGCGCAAGGTTACCTTGATCCATTTTTAAAAAGAGCCTTGCTGTAATCAAAAACAATAACCACTCAAAGCCTAAACTCTTCCAAAGCCCCCCTCCTCTCTCTCTCTCCCTCACCCTCCCCTTGAAGTATGAAATAATATTCTGTGTGTGGGCCCCGGCTGAACGCTGAGAACGCAAACATTTCACAATAAAGTTGTTGAAATAAAGGCCTTGGCATAGATGGCCGGGAGATAGAGGACATGCTGCGTTAATTACAAGCGCCCGTTAAAATAAACCACCGGCGTAAAATATGACTCTCCCTCTCCCGTTCTCGGGGATTTGAACCTATAAAATGTCAGCGAGGTGTGCACCTCAGATGTGCTGTTTGGAGACCAAACACAACAGCAGCCCTTCTGGTCGGAGATTGGAGAAAGAGAGGGATAGACAAAGAAGGAGAAAGACAGGAAAAGGGGGAGGGGGGGGCAATCCACAAAAAAACACAACAGAGCTCTACAATCAACAAAGAAAGCAGTGTTTACTCTGCATTTAAAGACTTATGAATTCTTCGCGCCCCCGCCCTGCCGTTGTGTGGCATTAACTGAAAAGGGAAAACAGCCCAGTTAAGCACCCCGGGTTTATTGTTGCTCAAACTCGTGTCTGAGAAGTAATATGCTTTAAAGGCTGGTGCTCTATCCGTCTCAGCCCTTTGCCTCGCCACAGCGCGATGTGTAAAGTTACATCGCGGAGAGGCAGAGCGATGGATTCTTTTTCCTGAAGCGTGGACTTAAGTTTCGTCTCTCTGCTGCTG